>NW_027196670.1:0-82220 GCF_038502225.1 Cherax quadricarinatus | reverse complement strand
GATAATTGAGAGTAATAAAGGAAAGCATGTGAGGACCACTTGAACCCTAAAAAAGGGTTTTGATAAAATGTAAGAAGAGGATAGAAAAGATGTAAATGAATCTATGAAGATCGAGAGAATTGGAAAGCTGACTAAGGGAAGACGTCAAATATATTTCAAGAAATTACTCAGTGCACAGTAGATACAAAAGATACAGAAAAAATTCGCTTTCAACGAAAATAATTTACATGTATTAGAGTGAGTGGAGAGCCGCAGGCGTGTGTGAAGTGCGAGGAACAGCAGAATGTTTAGTGAGAGGAACAGCAGAATGTTGTGTGAGAGGAACAGCAGAATGCTGAGTGAGAGGAACAGCAGAATGTTGAGTGAGAGGAACAGCAGAATGTTGAGTGAGAGGAACAGCAGAATGTTGAGTGAGAGGAACAGCAGAATGTTGAGTGAGAGGAACAGCAGAATGTTGAGTGAGAGGAACAGCAGAATGTTGTGTGAGAGGAACAGCAGAATGCTGAGTGAGAGGAACAGCAGAATGTTGAGTGAGAGGAACAGCAGAATGTTGAGTGAGAGGAACAGCAGAATGTTGAGTGAGAGGAACAGCAGAATGTTGAGTGAGAGGAACAGCAGAATGTTGTGTGAGAGGAACAGCAGAATGCTGAGAGGAACAGCAGAATGTTGTGTGAGAGGAACAACAGAATGTTGAGTTAGAGAAACAGCAGAATGTTGAGTGAGAGGAACAGCAGAATGTTGAGTGAGAGGAACAGCAGAATGTTGAGTGAGAGGAACAGCAGAATGTTGAGTGAGAGAAACAGCAGAATGTTGAGTGAGAGAAACAGCAGAATGTTGAGTGAGAGGAACAGCAGAATGTTGAGTGAGAGAAACAGCAGAATGTTGAGTGAGAGAAACAGCAGAATGTTGAGTGAGAGGAACAGCAGAATGTTGAGTGAGAGAAACAACAGAATGTTGAGTGAGAGAAACAGCAGAATGTTGAGTGAGAGAAACAGCAGAATGTTGAGTGAGAGAAACAACAGAATGTTGAGTGAGAGAAACAGCAGAATGTTGAGTGAGAGAAACAGCAGAATGTTGAGTGAGAGAAACAGCAGAATGTTGAGTGAGAGGAACAGCAGAATGTTGAGTGAGAGAAACAGCAGAATGTTGAGTGAGAGGAACAGCAGAATGTTGAAAGTGTAAAAGAAACAGCTTTTGGTAAATGAGATTAAAATTGAGAAACTGCAAGCAGTGTGAAGGGTATTTGTTCGGTGTCAGTATGAAGGTGGGACGGGAGACACAGAACTAGAACTGAAAGTTCATGTATTTTCTTTGTACAAGAGGTAAAGGGACATGAGAAACAATAGCAAATATAAGAAAATAAACATTTTTACTTATATGAAGTAAAGCGTAATGCAGTATTATGTCTGTAGTAGTGATTATAAAGATCAAGTATATTCACAAAAGAGGAGATTTAGAAACTGAAAACCACGTGACTCGAGGCGTTTTCACTGAAGCTTCAACGTTAATTATATTTATATAAGTAAAAGAAGTGGTTAGACCATTTGTGGAATTGTAAGTAAAAATATGACTGTGATACAGGGAACGATGTGGAAAATGTTGTAAATATACGTAGAAGGTTGTATGTTATTGACATCTGTGACGAGGTTTTCATGAGATAATTAAAAGTACTTAAAAATGTGATCATGAAGTAACACACAGAAATCACTGCCAACGACAGAACAACACTCGTCTCAACAACGGCACCGCCAAGTGCCGTTGTTGAGACGAATCTTAAAGAAGAACTGCCACAAAATGGACCTTTAGAAATGGAAGCGAGATTTAGAACACAAAAAAAAGGCATTCCGCAGGTGTCAAAACCCAGTGAAAAGTACGGGCGCCACTAGTACACTGAGAGAAAACGCAATAAGTGTCCGGGGCCCAAGACTGTTCAACAGCCTCCCACCAGCCATAATAGTTGTCTTCAAGAAGGAGCTGTACAGATACCTAAAGTCAGTGCAAGATCAGCCGGCTCATGGACCGGGCCGCGGGGGCGTTGATCCCCGAAATGCCCTCCAGGTAGACTCCAGGTAGATAATTGAGATAAAATTGGTCCCAAACTATGAAGAGTCTTTAATGTTGAGCAGAGTGATATTGGCAAGTTTAATGTTGAGCAGAGTGATATTGGCAAGTTTAATGTTGAGCAGAGTGATATTGGCAAGTTTAATGTTGAGCAGAGTAATATTGACAAGTTTAATGTTGAGCAGAGTGATATTGGCAAGTTTAATGTTGAGCAGAGTGATATTGGCAAGTTTAATGTTGAGCAGAGTGATATTGACAAGTTTAATGTTGAGCAGAGTGATATTGACAAGTTTAATGTTGAGCAGAGTGATATTGGCAAGTTTAATGTTGAGCAGAGTGATATTGGCAAGTTTAATGTTGAGCAGAGTAATATTGACAAGTTTAATGTTGAGCAGAGTGATATTGGCAAGTTTAATGTTGAGCAGAGTGATATTGGCAAGTTTAATGTTGAGCAGAGTGATATTGGCAAGTTTAATGTTGAGCAGAGTGATATTGGCAAGTTTAATGTTGAGCAGAGTGATATTGGCAAGTTTAATGTTGAGCAGAGTGATATTGGCAAGTTTAATGTTGAGCAGTGTGATATTGGCAAGTTTAATGTTGAGCAGAGTGATATTGACAAGTTTAATGTTGAGCAGAGTGATATTGACAAGTTTAATGTTGAGCAGAGTGATATTGGCAAGTTTAATGTTGAGCAGTGTGATATTGGCAAGTTTAATGTTGAGCAGAGTGATATTGGCAAGTTTAATGTTGAGCAGAGTGATATTGGCAAGTTTAATGTTGAGCAGAGTGATATTGGCAAGTTTAATGTTGAGCAGTGTGATATTGGCAAGTTTAATGTTGAGCAGAGTGATATTGACAAGTTTAATGTTGAGCAGAGTGATATTGACAAGTTTAATGTTGAGCAGAGTGATATTGGCAAGTTTAATGTTGAGCAGAGTGATATTGACAAGTTTAATGTTGAGCAGAGTGATATTGACAAGTTTAATGTTGAGCAGAGTGATATTGGCAAGTTTAATGTTGAGCAGTGTGATATTGACAAGTTTAATGTTGAGCAGAGTGATATTGGCAAGTTTAATGTTGAGCAGAGTGATATTGACAAGTTTAATGTTGAGCAGTGTGATATTGGCAAGTTTAATGTTGAGCAGTGTGATATTGGCAAGTTTAATGTTGAGCAGAGTGATATTGGCAAGTTTAATGTTGAGCAGTGTGATATTGGCAAGTTTAATGTTGAGCAGAGTGATATTGGCAAGTTTAATGTTGAGCAGAGTGATATTGGCAAGTTTAATGTTGAGCAGAGTGATATTGGCAAGTTTAATGTTGAGCAGAGTGATATTGGCAAGTTTAATGTTGAGCAGGGTGATATTGACAAGTTTAATGTTGAGCAGAGTGATATTGGCAAGTTTAATGTTGAGCAGAGTGATATTGACAAGTTTAATGTTGAGCAGAGTGATATTGGCAAGTTTAATGTTGAGCAGAGTGATATTGACAAGTTTAATGTTGAGCAGAGTGATATTGGCAAGTTTATTGTTGAGCAGTGTGATATTGGCAAGTTTAATGTTGAGCAGAGTGATATTGGCAAGTTTAATGTTGAGCAGAGTGATATTGGCAAGTTTAATGTTGAGCAGTGTGATATTGGCAAGTTTAATGTTGAGCAGAGTGATATTGGCAAGTTTAATGTTGAGCAGTGTGATATTGGCAAGTTTAATGTTGAGCAGAGTGATATTGACAAGTTTAATGTTGAGCAGTGTGATATTGGCAAGTTTAATGTTGAGCAGAGTGATATTGGCAAGTTTAATGTTGAGCAGAGTGATATTGGCAAGTTTAATGTTGAGCAGAGTGATATTGGCAAGTTTAATGTTGAGCAGAGTGATATTGGCAAGTTTAATGTTGAGCAGAGTGATATTGACAAGTTTAATGTTGAGCAGAGTGATATTGGCAAGTTTAATGTTGAGCAGAGTGATATTGGCAAGTTTAATGTTGAGCAGAGTGATATTGGCAAGTTTAATGTTGAGCAGAGTGATATTGGCAAGTTTAATGTTGAGCAGAGTGATATTGACAAGTTTAATGTTGAGCAGAGTGATATTGGCAAGTTTAATGTTGAGCAGAGTGATATTGGCAAGTTTAATGTTGAGCAGAGTGATATTGGCAAGTTTAATGTTGAGCAGAGTGATATTGGCAAGTTTAATGTTGAGCAGAGTGATATTGACAAGTTTAATGTTGAGCAGAGTGATATTGGCAAGTTTAATGTTGAGCAGAGTGATATTGGCAAGTTTAATGTTGAGCAGAGTGATATTGGCAAGTTTAATGTTGAGCAGAGTGATATTGACAAGTTTAATGTTGAGCAGAGTGATATTGGCAAGTTTAATGTTGAGCAGAGTGATATTGGCAAGTTTAATGTTGAGCAGAGTGATATTGACAAGTTTAATGTTGAGCAGAGTGATATTGGCAAGTTTAATGTTGAGCAGAGTGATATTGACAAGTTTAATGTTGAGCAGAGTGATATTGACAAGTTTAATGTTGAGCAGAGTGATATTGACAAGTTTAATGTTGAGCAGAGTGATATTGACAAGTTTAATGTTGAGCAGAGTGATATTGACAAGTTTAATGTTGAGCAGAGTGATATTGACAAGTTTAATGTTGAGCAGAGTGATATTGACAAGTTTAATGTTGAGCAGAGTGATATTGACAAGTTTAATGTTGAGCAGAGTGATATTGACAAGTTTAATGTTGAGCAGAGTGATATTGACAAGTTTAATGTTGAGCAGAGTGATATTGGCAAGTTTAATGTTGAGCAGAGTGATATTGGCAAGTTTAATGTTGAGCAGTGTGATATTGGCAAGTTTAATGTTGAGCAGAGTGATATTGGCAAGTTTAATGTTGAGCAGTGTGATATTGGCAAGTTTAATGTTGAGCAGAGTGATATTGGCAAGTTTAATGTTGAGCAGAGTGATATTGGCAAGTTTAATGTTGAGCAGTGTGATATTGGCAAGTTTAATGTTGAGCAGAGTGATATTGGCAAGTTTCATGTTGAGCAGAGTGATATTGGCAAGTTTAATGTTGAGCAGAGTGATATTGGCAAGTTTAATGTTTAGCAGAGTGATATTGGCAAGTTTAATGTTGAGCAGAGTGATATTGGCAAGTTTAATGTTGAGCAGTGTGATATTGGCAAGTTTAATGTTGAGCAGAGTGATATTGGCAAGTTTAATGTTGAGCAGAGTGATATTGGCAAGTTTAATGTTGAGCAGAGTGATATTGGCAAGTTTAATGTTGAGCAGTGTGATATTGGCAAGTTTAATGTTGAGCAGAGTGATATTGGCAAGTTTAATGTTGAGCAGAGTGATATTGGCAAGTTTAATGTTGAGCAGAGTGATATTGGCAAGTTTAATGTTGAGCAGTGTGATATTGGCAAGTTTAATGTTGAGCAGAGTGATATTGGCAAGTTTAATATTGAGCAGAGTGATATTGGCAAGTTTAATGTTGAGCAGAGTGATATTGGCAAGTTTAATGTTGAGCAGTGTGATATTGGCAAGTTTAATGTTGAGCAGAGTGATATTGGCAAGTTTAATGTTGAGCAGAGTGATATTGGCAAGTTTAATGTTGAGCAGTGTGATATTGGCAAGTTTAATGTTGAGCAGAGTGATATTGGCAAGTTTAATGTTGAGCAGAGTGATATTGGCAAGTTTAATGTTGAGCAGAGTGATATTGGCAAGTTTAATGTTGAGCAGAGTGATATTGACAAGTTTAATGTTGAGCAGAGTGATATTGGCAAGTTTAATGTTGAGCAGAGTGATATTGGCAAGTTTAATGTTGAGCAGAGTGATATTGGCAAGTTTAATGTTGAGCAGTGTGATATTGGCAAGTTTAATGTTGAGCAGAGTGATATTGGCAAGTTTAATGTTGAGCAGAGTGATATTGGCAAGTTTAATGTTGAGCAGAGTGATATTGGCAAGTTTAATGTTGAGCAGAGTGATATTGGCAAGTTTAATGTTGAGCAGAGTGATATTGGCAAGTTTAATGTTGAGCAGAGTGATATTGGCAAGTTTAATGTTGAGCAGAGTGATATTGGCAAGTTTAATGTTGAGCAGAGTGATATTGGCAAGTTTAATGTTGAGCAGAGTGATATTGGCAAGTTTAATGTTGAGCAGAGTGATATTGGCAAGTTTAATGTTGAGCAGAGTGATATTGGCAAGTTTAATGTTGAGCAGAGTGATATTGGCAAGTTTAATGTTGAGCAGAGTGATATTGGCAAGTTTAATGTTGAGCAGAGTGATATTGGCAAGTTTAATGTTGAGCAGAGTGATATTGGCAAGTTTAATGTTGAGCAGAGTGATATTGGCAAGTTTAATGTTGAGCAGAGTGATATTGGCAAGTTTAATGTTGAGCAGAGTGATATTGGCAAGTTTAATGTTGAGCAGAGTGATATTGGCAAGTTTAATGTTGAGCAGAGTGATATTGGCAAGTTTAATGTTGAGCAGAGTGATATTGGCAAGTTTAATGTTGAGCAGAGTGATATTGGCAAGTTTAATGTTGAGCAGTGTGATATTGGCAAGTTTAATGTTGAGCAGAGTGATATTGGCAAGTTTAATGTTGAGCAGAGTGATATTGGCAAGTTTAATGTTGAGCAGAGTGATATTGGCAAGTTTAATGTTGAGCAGAGTGATATTGGCAAGTTTAATGTTGAGCAGAGTAATATTGACAAGTTTAATGTTGAGCAGAGTGATATTGGCAAGTTTAATGTTGAGCAGAGTGATATTGGCAAGTTTAATGTTGAGCAGAGTGATATTGGCAAGTTTAATGTTGAGCAGTGTGATATTGGCAAGTTTAATGTTGAGCAGAGTGATATTGGCAAGTTTAATGTTGAGCAGAGTGATATTGGCAAGTTTAATGTTGAGCAGAGTGATATTGGCAAGTTTAATGTTGAGCAGAGTGATATTGGCAAGTTTAATGTTGAGCAGAGTGATATTGGCAAGTTTAATGTTGAGCAGAGTGATATTGACAAGTTTAATGTTGAGCAGAGTGATATTGGCAAGTTTAACGTTGAGCAGTGTGATATTGGCAAGTTTAATGTTGAGCAGTGTGATATTGGCAAGTTTAATGTTGAGCAGAGTGATATTGGCAAGTTTAATGTTGAGCAGAGTGATATTGGCAAGTTTAATGTTGAGCAGAGTGATATTGGCAAGTTTAATGTTGAGCAGAGTGATATTGGCAAGTTTAATGTTGAGCAGAGTGATATTGGCAAGTTTAATGTTGAGCAGAGTGATATTGGCAAGTTTAATGTTGAGCAGAGTGATATTGGCAAGTTTAATGTTGAGCAGAGTGATATTGGCAAGTTTAATGTTGAGCAGAGTGATATTGGCAAGTTTAATGTTGAGCAGAGTGATATTGACAAGTTTAATGTTGAGCAGAGTGATATTGCCAAGTTTAATGTTGAGCAGAGTGATATTGGCAAGTTTAATGTTGAGCAGAGTGATATTGGCAAGTTTAATGTTGAGCAGAGTGATATTGGCAAGTTTAATGTTGAGCAGAGTGATATTGGCAAGTTTAATGTTGAGCAGAGTGATATTGGCAAGTTTAATGTTGAGCAGAGTGATATTGGCAAGTTTAATGTTGAGCAGAGTGATATTGGCAAGTTTAATGTTGAGCAGAGTGATATTGGCAAGTTTAATGTTGAGCAGAGTGATATTGGCAAGTTTAATGTTGAGCAGTGTGATATTGGCAAGTTTAATGTTGAGCAGAGTGATATTGGCAAGTTTAATGTTGAGCAGAGTGATATTGGCAAGTTTAATGTTGAGCAGAGTGATATTGACAAGTTTAATGTTGAGCAGAGTGATATTGACAAGTTTAATGTTGAGCAGAGTGATATTGGCAAGTTTAATGTTGAGCAGAGTGATATTGACAAGTTTAGAAAGAGAAGTTGTAGAGATAAAAGTGTAGATAAAACATTATTATGACAGTAAAGTTTTTTAAACAGTTTGACTATTTACCACCAAGACAACTATTTACCACCAAGACAACTATTTACCACCAAGACAACTGTTTACCACCAAGACAACTATTTACCACCAAGACAACTATTTACCACCAAGACAACTATTTACCACCAAGACAACTGTTTACCACCAAGACAACTATTTACCACCAAGACAACTGTTTACCACCAAGACAACTGTTTACCACCAAATTTACCACAACTCTTTACCACCAAGACAACTATTTACCACCAAGACAACTATTTACCACCAAGACAACTATTTACCACCAAGACAACTATTTACCACCAAGACAACTATTTACCACCAAGACAACTATTTACCACCAAGACAACTATTTACCACCAAGACAACTATTTACCACCAAGACAACTATTTACCACCAAGACAACTGTTTACCACCAAGACAACTGTTTACCACCAAGACAACTGTTTACCACCAAGACAACTGTTTACCACCAAGACAACTGTTTACCACCAAGACAACTGTTTACCACCAAGACAACTATTTACCACCAAGACAACTATTTACCACCAAGACAACTGTTTACCACCAAGACAACTGTTTACCACCAAGACAACTGTTTACCACCAAGACAACTGTTTACCACCAAGACAACTGTTTACCACCAAGACAACTGTTTACCACCAAGACAACTGTTTACCACCAAGACAACTGTTTACCACCAAGACAACTGTTTACCACCAAGACAACTGTTTACCACCAAGACAACTGTTTACCACCAAGACAACTGTTTACCACCAAGACAACTGTTTACCACCAAGACAACTGTTTACCACCAAGACAACTGTTTACCACCAAGACAACTGTTTACCACCAAGACAACTGTTTACCACCAAGACAACTGTTTACCACCAAGACAACTGTTTACCACCAAGACAACTGTTTCCCACCAAGACAACTGTTTACCACCAAGACAACTGTTTACCACCAAGACAACTGTTTCTCACCAAGACAACTGTTTCCCACCAAGACAACTGTTTACCACCAAGACAACTGTTTCCCACCAAGACAACTGTTTCCCACCAAGACAACTGTTTCCCACCAAGACAACTGTTTACCACCAAGACAACTGTTTACCACCAAGACAACTGTTTCCCACCAAGACAACTGTTTACCACCAAGACAACTGTTTACCACCAAGACAACTGTTTACCACCAAGACAACTGTTTACCACCAAGACAACTGTTTCCCACCAAGACAACTGTTTACCACCAAGACAACTGTTTACCACCAAGACAACTGTTTACCACCAAGACAACTGTTTCCCACCAAGACAACTGTTTCCCACCAAGACAACTGTTTACCACCAAGACAACTGTTTACCACCAAGACAACTGTTTACCACCAAGACAACTGTTTACCACCAAGACAACTGTTTACCACCAAGACAACTGTTTACCACCAAGACAACTGTTTACCACCAAGACAACTGTTTACCACCAAGACAACTGTTTACCACCAAGACAACTGTTTACCACCAAGACAACTGTTTCCCACCAAGACAACTGTTTACCACCAAGACAACTGTTTACCACCAAGACAACTGTTTACCACCAAGACAACTGTTTACCACCAAGACAACTGTTTACCACCAAGACAACTGTTTCCCACCACAACTGTTTACCACCAAGACAACTGTTTACCACCAAGACAACTGTTTACCACCAAGACAACTGTTTACCACCAAGACAACTGTTTACCACCAAGACAACTGTTTCCCACCAAGACAACTGTTTCCCACCAAGACAACTGTTTCCCACCAAGACAACTGTTTACCACCAAGACAACTGTTCTGTTTACCAAGACAACTGTTTACCACCAAGACAACTGTTTCCCACCAAGACAACTGTTTACCACCAAGACAACTGTTTCCCACCAAGACAACTGTTTCCCACCAAGACAACTGTTTCCCACCAAGACAACTGTTTCCCACCAAGACAACTGTTTCCCACCAAGACAACTGTTTCCCACCAAGACAACTGTTTCCCACCAAGACAACTGTTTACCACCAAGACAACTGTTTACCACCAAGACAACTGTTTCCCACCAAGACAACTGTTTACCACCAAGACAACTGTTTCCCACCAAGACAACTGTTTCCCACCAAGACAACTGTTTACCAACTGTTTACCACCAAGACAACTGTTTCCCACCAAGACAACTGTTTCCCACCAAGACAACTGTTTCCCACCAAGACAACTGTTTCCCACCAAGACAACTGTTTCCCACCAAGACAACTGTTTACCACCAAGACAACTGTTTACCACCAAGACAACTGTTTCCCACCAAGACAACTGTTTCCCACCAAGACAACTGTTTCCCACCAAGACAACTGTTTCCCACCAAGACAACTGTTTACCACCAAGACAACTGTTTCCCACCAAGACAACTGTTTCCCACCAAGACAACTGTTTACCACCAAGACAACTGTTTACCACCAAGACAACTGTTTCCCACCAAGACAACTGTTTACCACCAAGACAACTGTTTACCACCAAGACAACTGTTTACCACCAAGACAACTGTTTACCACCAAGACAACTGTTTACCACCAAGACAACTGTTTACCACCACGACAACCAAGACAACTGTTTACCACCAAGACAACTGTTTCCCACCAAGACAACTGTTTACCACCAAGACAACTGTTTCCCACCAAGACAACTGTTTCCCACCAAGACAACTGTTTCCCACCAAGACAACTGTTTACCAAGACAACTGTTTCCCACCAAGACAACTGTTTACCACCAAGACAACTGTTTCCCACCAAGACAACTGTTTACCACCAAGACAACTGTTTCCCACCAAGACAACTGTTTCCCACCAAGACAACTGTTTACCACCAAGACAACTGTTTCCCACCAAGACAACTGTTTCCCACCAAGACAACTGTTTACCACCAAGACAACTGTTTCCCACCAAGACAACTGTTTACCACCAAGACAACTGTTTCCCACCAAGACAACTGTTTCCCACCAAGACAACTGTTTCCCACCAAGACAACTGTTTCCCACCAAGACAACTGTTTCCCACCAAGACAACTGTTTCCCACCAAGACAACTGTTTCCCACCAAGACAACTGTTTCCCACCAAGACAACTGTTTCCCACCAAGACAACTGTTTCCCACCAAGACAACTGTTTCCCACCAAGACAACTGTTTCCCACCAAGACAACTGTTTCCCACCAAGACAACTGTTTCCCACCAAGACAACTGTTTCCCACCAAGACAACTGACAACTGTTTCCCACCAAGACAACTGTTTCCCACCAAGACAACTGTTTCCCACCAAGACAACTGTTTCCCACCAAGACAACTGTTTCCCACCAAGACAACTGTTTCCCACCAAGACAACTGTTTCCCACCAAGACAACTGTTTACCACCAAGACAACTGTTTCCCACCAAGACAACTGTTTCCCACCAAGACAACTGTTTCCCACCAAGACAACTGTTTCCCACCAAGACAACTGTTTCCCACCAAGACAACTGTTTCCCACCAAGACAACTGTTTACCACCAAGACAACTGTTTCCCACCAAGACAACTGTTTCCCACCAAGACAACTGTTTCCCACCAAGACAACTGTTTCCCACCAAGACCTGTTTCCCAAAGACAACTGTTTACCACCAAGACAACTGTTTCCCACCAAGACAACTGTTTCCCACCAAGACAACAACTGTTTCCCACCAAGACAACTGTTTCCCACCAAGACAACTGTTTCCCACCAAGACAACTGTTTCCCACCAAGACAACTGTTTCCCACCAAGACAACTGTTTCCCACCAAGACAACTGTTTCCCAACGGTTTCCCACCCAGACAACTGTTTCCCACCAAGACAACTGTTTCCCACCAAGACAACTGTTTCCCACCAAGACAACTGTTTCCCACCAAGACAACTGTTTCCCACCAAGACAACTGTTTCCCACCAAGACAACTGTTTCCCACCAAGACAACTGTTTCCCACCAAGACAACTGTTTCCCACCAAGACAACTGTTTCCCACCAAGACAACTGTTTCCCACCAAGACAACTGTTTCCAACCAAGACAACTGTTTACCACCAAGACAACTGTTTCCCCAAGACAACTGTTTACCACCAAGACAACTGTTTCCACCAAGACAACTGTTTCCCACCAGACAACTGTTTCCCACCAAGACAACTGTTTCCCACAACTGTTTCCCAAAGACAACTGTTTGTTTACCCACCAAGACAACTGTTTCCCACCAAGACAACTGTTTACCACCAAGACAACTGTTTCCCTCCAAGACAACTGTTTCCCACCAAGACTACTGTTTACCACCACCAAGACAACTGTTTCCCACCAAGACAACTGTTTCCCACCAAGACAACTGTTTCCCACCAGGACAACTGTTTACCACCAAGACAACTGTTTACCAAGACAACTGTTTACCACCAAGACAACTGTTTCCCACCAAGACAACTGTTTCCCACCAAGACAACTGTTTACCACCAAGACAACTGTTTACTAAGACAACTGTTTACCACCAAGACAACTGTTTCCCACCAAGACAACTGTTTCCCACCAAGACAACTGTTTCCCACCAAGACAACTGTTTCCCACCAAGACAACTGTTTCCCACCAAGACAACTGTTTCCCACCAAGACAACTGTTTCCCACCAAGACAACTGTTTCCCACCAAGACAACTGTTTACCACCAAGACAACTGTTTCCCACCAAGACAACTGTTTCCCACCAAGACAACTGTTTCCCACCAAGACAACTGTTTCCCACCAAGACAACTGTTTCCCACCAAGACAACTGTTTCCCACCAAGACAACTGTTTCCCACCAAGACAACTGTTTCCCACCAAGACAACTGTTTCCCACCAAGACAACTGTTTCCCACCAAGACAACTGTTTCCCACCAAGACAACTGTTTCCCACCAAGACAACTGTTTACCACCAAGACAACTGTTTAACCAAGACAACTGTTTCCCAAGACAACTGTTTCCCAAAGACAACTGTTTCCCACCAAGACAACTGTTTCCCACCAAGACAACTGTTTCCCACCAAGACAACTGTTTACCACCAAGACAACTGTTTACCACCAAGACAACTGTTTCCCTCCAAGACAACTGTTTCCCACCAAGACAACTGTTTCCCACCAAGACAACTGTTTCCCACCAAGACAACTGTTTCCCACCAAGACAACTGTTTCCCACCAAGACAACTGTTTCCCACCAAGACAACTGTTTCCCACCAAGACAACTGTTTCCCACCAAGACAACTGTTTCCCACCAAGACAACTGTTTCCCACCAAGACAACTGTTTCCCACCAAGACAACTGTTTCCCACCAAGACAACTGTTTACCACAACTGTTTACCAAAGACAACTGTTTACCACCAAGACAACTGTTTCCCACCAAGACAACTGTTTACCACCAAGACAACTGTTTCCCACCAAGACAACTGTTTCCCACCAAGACAACTGTTTCCCACCAAGACAACTGTTTCCCACCAAGACAACTGTTTCCCACCAAGACAACTGTTTCCCACCAAGACAACTGTTTCCCACCAAGACAACTGTTTCCCACCAAGACAACTGTTTCCCACCAAGACAACTGTTTCCCACCAAGACAACTGTTTCCCACCAAGACAACTGTTTCCCACCAAGACAACTGTTTCCCACCAAGACAACTGTTTCCCACCAAGACAACTGTTTCCCACCAAGACAACTGTTTCCCACCAAGACAACTGTTTCCCACCAAGACAACTGTTTCCCACCAAGACAACTGTTTACCACCAAGACAACTGTTTCCCACCAAGACAACTGTTTACCACCAAGACAACTGTTTCCCACCAAGACAACTGTTTCCCACCAAGACAACTGTTTACCAAGACAACTGTTTAACCAAGACAACTGTTTACCCCACCAAGACAACTGTTTACCACCAAGACAACTGTTTCCCACCAAGACAACTGTTTCCCCAAGACAACTGTTTCCCAAGACAACTGTTTCCCACCAAGACAACTGTTTACCACCAAGACAACTGTTTCCCACCAAGACAACTGTTTCCCACCAAGACAACTGTTTCCCACCAAGACAACTGTTTCCCACCAAGACAACTGTTTCCCAAGACAACTGTTTCCCAAAGACAACTGTTTCCCCAAGACAACTGTTTACCAAGACAACTGTTTCCCACCAAGACAACTGTTTCCCACCAAGACAACTGTTTCCCACCAAGACAACTGTTTCCCACCAAGACAACTGTTTCCCACCAAGACAACTGTTTCCCACCAAGACAACTGTTTCCCAACAAGACAACTGTTTCCCACCAAGACAACTGTTTCCCACCAAGACAACTGTTTCCCACCAAGACAACTGTTTCCCTCCAAGACAACTGTTTCCCACCAAGACAACTGTTTACCAAGACAACTGTTTCCCACCAAGACAACTGTTTCCCACCAAGACAACTGTTTCCCACCAAGACAACTGTTTCCCACCACCAAAGACAACTGTTTCCCACCAAGACAACTGTTTCCCACAACTGTTTACCACCAAGACAACTGTTTCCCACCAAGACAACTGTTTCCACCAAGACAACTGTTTCCCAGACAACTGTTTACCACCAAGACAACTGTTTACCACCAAGACAACTGTTTCCCACCAAGAAAAATGTTTACCACCAAGACAACTGTTTACCACCAAGACAACTGTTTCCCACCAAGACAACTGTTTACCACCAAGACAACTGTTTCCCCACCAAGACAACTGTTTCCCCACCAAGACAACTGTTTACCACCAAGACAACTGTTTCCCTCCAAGACAACTGTTTACCACCAAGACAACTGTTTCCCACCAAGACAACTGTTTCCCACCAAGACAACTGTTTCCCACCAAGACAACTGTTTCCCACCAAGACAACTGTTTCCCACCAAGACAACTGTTTCCCACCAAGACAACTGTTTCCCACCAAGACAACTGTTTCCCACCAAGACAACTGTTTCCCACCAAGACAACTGTTTCCCACCAAGACAACTGTTTCCCACCAAGACAACTGTTTCCCACCAAGACAACTGTTTCCCCACCAAGACAACTGTTTCCCCACCAAGACAACTGTTTACCACCAAGACAACTGTTTCCCTCCAAGACAACTGTTTACCACCAAGACAACTGTTTCCCACCAAGACAACTGTTTCCCACCACAACTGTTTCCCACCAAGACAACTGTTTCCCACCAAGACAACTGTTTACCACCAAGACAACTGTTTCCCACCAAGACAACTGTTTCCCACCAAGACAACTGTTTCCCACCAAGACAACTGTTTACCAAGACAACTGTTTCCCACCAAGACAACTGTTTCCCACCAAGACAACTGTTTCCCACCAAGACAACTGTTTACCACCAAGACAACTGTTTCCCACCAAGACAACTGTTTACCACCAAGACAACTGTTTACCACCAAGACAACTGTTTCCCACCAAGACAACTGTTTACCACCAAGACAACTGTTTACCACCAAGACAACTGTTTACCACCAAGACAACTGTTTCCCACCAAGACAACTGTTTCCCACCAAGACAACTGTTTCCCACCAAGACAACTGTTTCCCACCAAGACAACTGTTTCCCACCAAGACAACTGTTTCCAACCAAGACAACTGTTTCCCACCAAGACAACTGTTTCCCACCAAGACAACTGTTTCCCACCAAGACAACTGTTTCCCACCAAGACAACTGTTTCCCACCAAGACAACTGTTTCCCACCAAGACAACTGTTTACCACCAAGACAACTGTTTACCACCAAGACAACTGTTTCCCACCAAGACAACTGTTTCCCACCAAGACAACTGTTTCCCACCAAGACAACTGTTTCCCAAGACAACTGTTTCCCACCAAGACAACTGTTTCCCACCAAGACAACTGTTTACCACCAAGACAACTGTTTACCACCAAACCAAGACAACTGTTTCCCCAAGACAACAAGACAACTGTTTCCCACCAAGACAACTGTTTCCCACCAAGACAACTGTTTACCACCAAAGACAACTGTTTACCACCAAGACAACTGTTTCCCCAAGACCAAAGACAACTGTTTACCACCAAGACAACTGTTTACCAAGACAACTGTTTCCCACCAAGACAACTGTTTACCACCAAGACAACTGTTTCCCACCAAGACAACTGTTTACCACCAAGACAACTGTTTCCCAGCAAGACAACTGTTTCCACCAATACAACTGTTTACCACCAAGACAACTGTTTCCCACCAAGACAACTGTTTCCCACCAAGACAACTGTTTCCCACCAAGACAACTGTTTCCCACCAAGACAACTGTTTCCCACCAAGACAACTGTTTCCCACCAAGACAACTGTTTCCCACCAAGACAACTGTTTCCCACCAAGACAACTGTTTCCCACCAAGACAACTGTTTACCACCAAGACAACTGTTTACCACCAAGACAACTGTTTCCCACCAAGACAACTGTTTCCCACCAAGACAACTGTTTACCACCAAGACAACTGTTTCCCACCAAGACAACTGTTTCCCACCAAGACAACTGTTTCCCACCAAGACAACTGTTTCCCACCAAGACAACTGTTTCCCACCAAGACAACTGTTTCCCACCAAGACAACTGTTTCCCACCAAGACAACTGTTTCCCACCAAGACAACTGTTTCCCACCAAGACAACTGTTTCCCACCAAGACAACTGTTTCCCACCAAGACAACTGTTTCCCACCAAGACAACTGTTTCCCACCAAGACAACTGTTTCCAAGACACAACTGTTTCCCACCAAGACAACTGTTTCCCACCAAGACAACTGTTTACCACCAAGACAACTGTTTCCCACAAAGACAACTGTTTCCCACCAAGACAACTGTTTCCCACCAAGACAACTGTTTACCACCAAGACAACTGTTTCCCACCAAGACAACTGTTTACCACCAAGACAACTGTTTCCCACCAAGACAACTGTTTCCCACCAAGACAACTGTTTCCCCAAGACAACTGTTTCCCAAGACAACTGTTTCCCACCAAGACAACTGTTTCCCACCAAGACAACTGTTTCCCACCAAGACAACTGTTTCCCACCAAGACAACTGTTTCCCACCAAGACAACTGTTTCCCACCAAGACAACTGTTTACCACCAAGACAACTGTTTCCCACCAAGACAACTGTTTACCACCAAGACAACTGTTTCCCACCAAGACAACTGTTTCCCACCAAGACAACTGTTTCCCACCAAGACAACTGTTTACCACCAAGACAACTGTTTACCACCAAGACAACTGTTTACCACCAAGACAACTGTTTCCCACCAAGACAACTGTTTCCCACCAAGACAACTGTTTACCACCAAGACAACTGTTTCCCACCAAGACAACTGTTTACCAAGACAACTGTTTCCCACCAAGACAACTGTTTCCCAACTGTTTCACAACTGTTTAACCAAGACAACTGTTTCCAAGACAACTGTTTACCACCAAGACAACTGTTTCCCACCAAGACAACTGTTTCCCACCAAGACAACTGTTTCCCACCAAGACAACTGTTTCCCACCAAGACAACTGTTTCCCACCAAGACAACTGTTTCCCACCAAGACAACTGTTTCCCACCAAGACAACTGTTTCTCACAAGACAACTGTTTCCCACCAAGACAACTGTTTCTCACAAGACAACTGTTTCCCACCAAGACAACTGTTTCCCACCAAGACAACTGTTTCCCACCAAGACAACTGTTTCCCACCAAGACAACTGTTTCCCACCAAGACAACTGTTTACCACCAAGACAACTGTTTCCCAAGACAACTGTTTCCCACCAAGACAACTGTTTCCCACAACAACTGTTTCCCACCAAGACAACTGTTTCCCACCAAGACAACTGTTTCCCACCAAGACAACTGTTTCCCACCAAGACAACTGTTTCCCACCAAGACAACTGTTTACCACCAAGACAACTGTTTCCCACCAAGACAACTGTTTCCCTCCAAGACAACTGTTTCCCACCAAGACAACTGTTTCCCACCAAGACAACTGTTTCCCACCAAGACAACTGTTTCCCACCAAGACAACTGTTTCCCACCAAGACAACTGTTTCCCACCAAGACAACTGTTTCCCAAGACAACTGTTTCCCACCAAGACAACTGTTTCCCACCAAGACAACTGTTTCCCACCAAGACAACTGTTTCCCACCAAGACAACTGTTTCCCACCAAGACAACTGTTTCCCACCAAGACAACTGTTTCCCACCAAGACAACTGTTTCCCACCAAGACAACTGTTTCCCACCAAGACAACTGTTTCCCACCAAGACAACTGTTTCCCACCAAGACAACTGTTTCCCACCAAGACAACTGTTTCCCACCAAGACAACTGTTTCCCACCAAGACAACTGTTTCCCACCAAGACAACTGTTTCCCACCAAGACAACTGTTTACCACCAAGACAACTGTTTCCCACCAAGACAACTGTTTCCCCACCAAGACAACTGTTTACCACCAAGACAACTGTTTCCCACCAAGACAACTGTTTCCCACCAAGACAACTGTTTCCCACCAAGACAACTGTTTCCCACCAAGACAACTGTTTCCCACCAAGACAACTGTTTCCCACAACTGTTTCCCACCAAGACAACTGTTTCCCACCAAGACAACTGTTTCCCACCAAGACAACTGTTTCCCACCAAGACAACTGTTTCCCACCAAGACAACTGTTTACCACCAAGACAACTGTTTCCCACCAAGACAACTGTTTCCCACCAAAACAACTGTTTCCCACCAAGACAACTGTTTCCATCCAAGACAACTGTTTCCCACCAAGACAACTGTTTCCCACCAAGACAACTGTTTCCCACCATGACAACTGTTTCCCACCAAGACAACTGTTTCCCACCAAGACAACTGTTTCCCACCAAGACAACTTTTCCACCAAGACAACTGTTTACCACCAAGACAACTGTTTACCACCAAGACAACTGTTTGTTTACCCACCAAGACAACTGTTTCCCACCAAGACAACTGTTTCCTGTTTCCCACCAAGACAACTGTTTCCCACCAAGACAACTGTTTCCCACCAAGACAACTGTTTCCCACCAAGACAACTGTTTCCCACCAAGACAACTGTTTCCCACCAAGACAACTGTTTCCCACCAAGACAACTGTTTCCCACCAAGACAACTGTTTACCACCAAGACAACTGTTTCCCACCAAGACAACTGTTTCCCACCAAGACAACTGTTTCCCACCAAGACAACTGTTTCCCACCAAGACAACTGTTTCCCAAGACAACTGTTTCCCAAAGACAACTGTTTCCCACCAAGACAACTGTTTCCCAAGACCAACCAAGACAACTGTTTCCCACCACAACTGTTTCCCACCAAGACAACTGTTTCCCACCAACACAACTGTTTCCCACCAAGACAACTGTTTCCCACCAAGACAACTGTTTCCCACCAAGACAACTGTTTCAACTGTTTCCCACCAAGACAACTGTTTACCAAGACAACTGTTTCCCACCAAGACAACTGTTTCCCACCAAGACAACTGTTTCCCACCAAGACAACTGTTTCCCACCAAGACAACTGTTTCCCACCAAGACAACTGTTTCCCACCAAGACAACTGTTTCCCACCAAGACAACTGTTTCCCACCAAGACAACTGTTTCCCACCAAGACAACTGTTTCCCCAAGACAACTGTTTACCACCAAGACAACTGTTTCCCACCAAAGACAACTGTTTCCCACCAAGACCACCAAGACAACTGTTTCCCACCAAGACAACTGTTTCCCACCAAGACAACTGTTTCTCACCAAGACAACTGTTTCCCACCAAGACAACTGTTTCCCACCAAGACAACTGTTTCCCACCAAGACAACTGTTTCTCACCAAGACAACTGTTTCCCACCAAGACAA
This sequence comes from Cherax quadricarinatus, assembly GCF_038502225.1. Lineage (NCBI taxonomy): Eukaryota > Metazoa > Arthropoda > Malacostraca > Decapoda > Parastacidae > Cherax > Cherax quadricarinatus. The sequence goes on along the minus strand of NW_027196670.1, from coordinate 62,263 downwards.
CTGTTTCCCACCAAGACAACTGTTTCCCACCAAGACAACTGTTTCCCACCAAGACAACTGTTTCCCACCAAGACAACTGTTTCCCACCAAGACAACTGTTTCCCACCAAGACAACTGTTTCCCACCAAGACAACTGTTTACCACCAAGACAACTGTTTCCCACCAAGACAACTGTTTACCACCAAGACAACTGTTTCCCACCAAGACAACTGTTTCCCACCAAGACAACTGTTTCCCACCAAGACAACTGTTTACCACCAAGACAACTGTTTACCACCAAGACAACTGTTTACCACCAAGACAACTGTTTACCACCAAGACAACTGTTTCCCACCAAGACAACTGTTTCCCACCAAGACAACTGTTTACCACCAAGACAACTGTTTACCACCAAGACAACTGTTTCCCACCAAGACAACTGTTTCCCACCAAGACAACTGTTTCCCACCAAGACAACTGTTTCCCACCAAGACAACTGTTTCCCACCAAGACAACTGTTTCCCACCAAGACAACTGTTTACCACCAAGACAACTGTTTACCACCAAGACAACTGTTTACCACCAAGACAACTGTTTCCCACCAAGACAACTGTTTACCACCAAGACAACTGTTTACCACCAAGACAACTGTTTACCACCAAGACAACTGTTTACCACCAAGACAACTGTTTACCACCAAGACAACTGTTTACCACCAAGACAACTGTTTACCACCAAGACAACTGTTTACCACCAAGACAACTGTTTACCACCAAGACAACTGTTTACCACCAAGACAACTGTTTACCACCAAGACAACTGTTTCCCACCAAGACAACTGTTTACCACCAAGACAACTGTTTACCACCAAGACAACTGTTTACCACCAAGACAACTGTTTACCACCAAGACAACTGTTTACCACCAAGACAACTGTTTACCACCAAGACAACTGTTTCCCACCAAGACAACTGTTTACCACCAAGACAACTGTTTACCACCAAGACAACTGTTTACCACCAAGACAACTGTTTACCACCAAGACAACTGTTTACCACCAAGACAACTGTTTACCACCAAGACAACTGTTTACCACCAAGACAACTGTTTACCACCAAGACAACTGTTTACCACCAAGACAACTGTTTACCACCAAGACAACTGTTTACCACCAAGACAACTGTTTACCACCAAGACAACTGTTTCCCACCAAGACAACTGTTTACCACCAAGACAACTGTTTACCACCAAGACAACTGTTTCCCACCAAGACAACTGTTTACCACCAAGACAACTGTTTACCACCAAGACAACTGGTTTCCCACCAAGACAACTGTTTACCACCAAGACAACTGTTTACCACCAAGACAACTGTTTACCACCAAGACAACTATTTACCACCAAGACAACTGTTTCCCACCAAGACAACTGTTTACCACCAAGACAACTGTTTACCACCAAGACAACTGTTTACCACCAAGACAACTGTTTACCACCAAGACAACTATTTACCACCAAGACAACTGTTTACCACCAAGACAACTATTTACCACCAAGACAACTATTTACCACCAAGACAACTGTTTACCACCAAGACAACTGTTTACCACCAAGACAACTATTTACCACCAAGACAACTGTTTACCACCAAGACAACTGTTTACCACCAAGACAACTGTTTACCACCAAGACAACTGTTTACCACCAAGACAACTATTTACCACCAAGACAACTGTTTACCACCAAGACAACTGTTTATCACCAAGACAACTATTTACCACCAAGACAACTGTTTACCACCAAGACAACTATTTACCACCAAGACAACTGTTTACCACCAAGACAACTGTTTACCACCAAGACAACTGTTTACCACCAAGACAACTATTTACCACCAAGACAACTGTTTACCACCAAGACAACTGTTTACCACCAAGACAACTATTTACCACCAAGACAACTGTTTACCACCAAGACAACTATTTACCACCAAGACAACTATTTACCACCAAGACAACTGTTTACCACCAAGACAACTATTTACCACCAAGACAACTATTTACCACCAAGACAACTGTTTACCACCAAGACAACTATTTACCACCAAGACAACTATTTACCACCAAGACAACTGTTTACCACCAAGACAACTATTTACCACCAAGACAACTATTTACCACCAAGACAACTGTTTACCACCAAGACAACTGTTTACCACCAAGACAACTATTTACCACCAAGACAACTATTTACCACCAAGACAACTATTTACCACCAAGACAACTATTTACCACCAAGACAACTATTTACCACCAAGACAACTATTTACCACCAAGACAACTATTTACCACCAAGACAACTATTTACCACCAAGACAACTATTTACCACCAAGACAACTATTTACCACCAAGACAACTATTTACCACCAAGACAACTATTTACCACCAAGACAACTATTTACCACCAAGACAACTATTTACCACCAAGACAACTATTTACCACCAAGACAACTATTTACCACCAAGACAACTATTTACCACCAAGACAACTATTTACCACCAAGACAACTATTTACCACCAAGACAACTATTTACCACCAAGACAACTATTTACCACCAAGACAACTATTTACCACCAAGACAACTGTTTACCACCAAGACAACTATTTACCACCAAGACAACTATTTACCACCAAGACAACTATTTACCACCAAGACAACTATTTACCACCAAGACAACTATTTACCACCAAGACAACTATTTACCACCAAGACAACTATTTACCACCAAGACAACTATTTACCACCAAGACAACTATTTACCACCAAGACAACTATTTACCACCAAGACAACTATTTACCACCAAGACAACTATTTACCACCAAGACAACTATTTACCACCAAGACAACTATTTACCACCAAGACAACTATTTACCACCAAGACAACTATTTACCACCAAGACAACTATTTACCACCAAGACAACTATTTACCACCAAGACAACTATTTACCACCAAGACAACTGTTTACCACCAAGACAACTATTTACCACCAAGACAACTATTTACCACCAAGACAACTATTTACCACCAAGACAACTATTTACCACCAAGACAACTATTTACCACCAAGACAACTATTTACCACCAAGACAACTATTTACCACCAAGACAACTATTTACCACCAAGACAACTATTTACCACCAAGACAACTATTTACCACCAAGACAACTATTTACCACCAAGACAACTATTTACCACCAAGACAACTATTTACCACCAAGACAACTATTTACCACCAAGACAACTATTTACCACCAAGACAACTATTTACCACCAAGACAACTATTTACCACCAAGACAACTATTTACCACCAAGACAACTATTTACCACCAAGACAACTATTTACCACCAAGACAACTATTTACCACCAAGACAACTGTTTACCACCAAGACAACTATTTACCACCAAGACAACTATTTACCACCAAGACAACTATTTACCACCAAGACAACTATTTACCACCAAGACAACTATTTACCACCAAGACAACTATTTACCACCAAGACAACTATTTACCACCAAGACAACTATTTACCACCAAGACAACTATTTACCACCAAGACAACTATTTACCACCAAGACAACTATTTACCACCAAGACAACTATTTACCACCAAGACAACTATTTACCACCAAGACAACTATTTACCACCAAGACAACTATTTACCACCAAGACAACTATTTACCACCAAGACAACTATTTACCACCAAGACAACTATTTACCACCAAGACAACTATTTACCACCAAGACAACTATTTACCACCAAGACAACTATTTACCACCAAGACAACTATTTACCACCAAGACAACTATTTACCACCAAGACAACTGTTTACCACCAAGACAACTATTTACCACCAAGACAACTATTTACCACCAAGACAACTATTTACCACCAAGACAACTATTTACCACCAAGACAACTATTTACCACCAAGACAACTATTTACCACCAAGACAACTATTTACCACCAAGACAACTATTTACCACCAAGACAACTATTTACCACCAAGACAACTATTTACCACCAAGACAACTATTTACCACCAAGACAACTGTTTACCACCAAGACAACTATTTACCACCAAGACAACTATTTACCACCAAGACAACTGTTTACCACCAAGACAACTATTTACCACCAAGACAACTATTTACCACCAAGACAACTATTTACCACCAAGACAACTATTTACCACCAAGACAACTATTTACCACCAAGACAACTGTTTACCACCAAGACAACTATTTACCACCAAGACAACTATTTACCACCAAGACAACTATTTACCACCAAGACAACTATTTACCACCAAGACAACTATTTACCACCAAGACAACTATTTACCACCAAGACAACTATTTACCACCAAGACAACTATTTACCACCAAGACAACTATTTACCACCAAGACAACTATTTACCACCAAGACAACTGTTTACCACCAAGACAACTATTTACCACCAAGACAACTGTTTACCACCAAGACAACTATTTACCACCAAGACAACTATTTACCACCAAGACAACTATTTACCACCAAGACAACTATTTACCACCAAGACAACTATTTACCACCAAGACAACTATTTACCACCAAGACAACTGTTTACCACCAAGACAACTATTTACCACCAAGACAACTATTTACCACCAAGACAACTATTTACCACCAAGACAACTATTTACCACCAAGACAACTATTTACCACCAAGACAACTATTTACCACCAAGACAACTATTTACCACCAAGACAACTATTTACCACCAAGACAACTATTTACCACCAAGACAACTATTTACCACCAAGACAACTATTTACCACCAAGACAACTATTTACCACCAAGACAACTATTTACCACCAAGACAACTATTTACCACCAAGACAACTATTTACCACCAAGACAACTATTTACCACCAAGACAACTATTTACCACCAAGACAACTATTTACCACCAAGACAACTATTTACCACCAAGACAACTATTTACCACCAAGACAACTATTTACCACCAAGACAACTATTTACCACCAAGACAACTATTTACCACCAAGACAACTATTTACCACCAAGACAACTATTTACCACCAAGACAACTATTTACCACCAAGACAACTATTTACCACCAAGACAACTATTTATCACCAAGACAACTACTTACCACCAAGACAACTATTTACCACCAAGACAACTATTTACCACCAAGACAACTATTTACCACCAAGACAACTATTTACCACCAAGACAACTATTTACCACCAAGACAACTATTTACCACCAAGACAACTATTTACCACCAAGACAACTATTTACCACCAAGACAACTATTTACCACCAAGACAACTATTTACCACCAAGACAACTATTTACCACCAAGACAACTATTTACCACCAAGACAACTGTTTACCACCAAGACAACTATTTACCACCAAGACAACTATTTACCACCAAGACAACTATTTACCACCAAGACAACTATTTACCACCAAGACAACTATTTACCACCAAGACAACTATTTACCACCAAGACAACTATTTACCACCAAGACAACTGTTTACCACCAAGACAACTATTTACCACCAAGACAACTATTTACCACCAAGACAACTATTTACCACCAAGACAACTATTTACCACCAAGACAACTATTTACCACCAAGACAACTGTTTACCACCAAGACAACTATTTACCACCAAGACAACTATTTACCACCAAGACAACTGTTTACTACCACCAAGACAACTGTTTACCACCAAGACAACTATTTACCACCAAGACAACTATTTACCACCAAGACAACTATTTACCACCAAGACAACTATTTACCACCAAGACAACTGTTTACCACCAAGACAACTATTTACCACCAAGACAACTATTTACCACCAAGACAACTATTTACCACCAAGACAACTATTTACCACCAAGACAACTATTTACCACCAAGACAACTATTTACCACCAAGACAACTATTTACCACCAAGACAACTATTTACCACCAAGACAACTATTTACCACCAAGACAACTATTTACCACCAAGACAACTATTTACCACCAAGACAACTATTTACCACCAAGACAACTATTTACCACCAAGACAACTATTTACCACCAAGACAACTATTTACCACCAAGACAACTATTTACCACCAAGACAACTGTTTACCACCAAGACAACTATTTACCACCAAGACAACTATTTACCACCAAGACAACTGTTTACCACCAAGACAACTATTTACCACCAAGACAACTATTTACCACCAAGACAACTGTTTACCACCAAGACAACTATTTACCACCAAGACAACTATTTACCACCAAGACAACTGTTTACCACCAAGACAACTATTTACCACCAAGACAACTATTTACCACCAAGACAACTATTTACCACCAAGACAACTATTTACCACCAAGACAACTATTTACCACCAAGACAACTATTTACCACCAAGACAACTATTTACCACCAAGACAACTATTTACCACCAAGACAACTATTTACCACCAAGACAACTATTTACCACCAAGACAACTATTTACCACCAAGACAACTATTTACCACCAAGACAACTATTTACCACCAAGACAACTGTTTACCACCAAGACAACTATTTACCACCAAGACAACTATTTACCACCAAGACAACTATTTACCACCAAGACAACTATTTACCACCAAGACAACTATTTACCACCAAGACAACTATTTACCACCAAGACAACTATTTACCACCAAGACAACTATTTACCACCAAGACAACTATTTACCACCAAGACAACTATTTACCACCAAGACAACTATTTACCACCAAGACAACTATTTACCACCAAGACAACTATTTACCACCAAGACAACTATTTACCACCAAGACAACTATTTACCACCAAGACAACTATTTACCACCAAGACAACTATTTACCACCAAGACAACTATTTACCACCAAGACAACTATTTACCACCAAGACAACTATTTACCACCAAGACAACTATTTACCACCAAGACAACTATTTACCACCAAGACAACTATTTACCACCAAGACAACTATTTACCACCAAGACAACTATTTACCACCAAGACAACTATTTACCACCAAGACAACTATTTACCACCAAGACAACTATTTACCACCAAGACAACTATTTACCACCAAGACAACTATTTACCACCAAGACAACTATTTACCACCAAGACAACTATTTACCACCAAGACAACTGTTTACCACCAAGACAACTATTTACCACCAAGACAACTATTTACCACCAAGACAACTATTTACCACCAAGACAACTATTTACCACCAAGACAACTATTTACCACCAAGACAACTATTTACCACCAAGACAACTATTTACCACCAAGACAACTATTTACCACCAAGACAACTATTTACCACCAAGACAACTATTTACCACCAAGACAACTGTTTACCACCAAGACAACTATTTACCACCAAGACAACTATTTACCACCAAGACAACTATTTACCACCAAGACAACTATTTACCACCAAGACAACTATATACCACCAAGACAACTGTTTACCACCAAGACAACTATTTACCACCAAGACAACTATTTACCACCAAGACAACTGTTTACCACCAAGACAACTATTTACCACCAAGACAACTATTTACCACCAAGACAACTATTTACCACCAAGACAACTATTTACCACCAAGACAACTATTTACCACCAAGACAACTATTTACCACCAAGACAACTATTTACCACCAAGACAACTATTTACCACCAAGACAACTATTTACCACCAAGACAACTATTTACCACCAAGACAACTATTTACCACCAAGACAACTATTTACCACCAAGACAACTATTTACCACCAAGACAACTATTTACCACCAAGACAACTATTTACCACCAAGACAACTATTTACCACCAAGACAACTATTTACCACCAAGACAACTATTTACCACCAAGACAACTATTTACCACCAAGACAACTATTTACCACCAAGACAACTATTTACCACCAAGACAACTATTTACCACCAAGACAACTATTTACCACCAAGACAACTATTTACCACCAAGACAACTATTTACCACCAAGACAACTATTTACCACCAAGACAACTATTTACCACCAAGACAACTATTTACCACCAAGACAACTATTTACCACCAAGACAACTATTTACCACCAAGACAACTATTTACCACCAAGACAACTATTTACCACCAAGACAACTATTTACCACCAAGACAACTATTTACCACCAAGACAACTATTTACCACCAAGACAACTATTTACCACCAAGACAACTATTTACCACCAAGACAACTATTTACCACCAAGACAACTATTTACCACCAAGACAACTATTTACCACCAAGACAACTATTTACCACCAAGACAACTATTTACCACCAAGACAACTATTTACCACCAAGACAACTATTTACCACCAAGACAACTGTTTACCACCAAGACAACTATTTACCACCAAGACAACTGTTTACCACCAAGACAACTATTTACCACCAAGACAACTATTTACCACCAAGACAACTGTTTACCACCAAGACAACTATTTACCACCAAGACAACTATTTACCACCAAGACAACTATTTACCACCAAGACAACTATTTACCACCAAGACAACTATTTACCACCAAGACAACTATTTACCACCAAGACAACTATTTACCACCAAGACAACTATTTACCACCAAGACAACTATTTACCACCAAGACAACTATTTACCACCAAGACAACTATTTACCACCAAGACAACTATTTACCACCAAGACAACTATTTACCACCAAGACAACTATTTACCACCAAGACAACTATTTACCACCAAGACAACTATTTACCACCAAGACAACTATTTACCACCAAGACAACTATTTACCACCAAGACAACTATTTACCACCAAGACAACTATTTACCACCAAGACAACTATTTACCACCAAGACAACTATTTACCACCAAGACAACTATTTACCACCAAGACAACTATTTACCACCAAGACCTATTTAGACAACTATTTACCACCAAGACAACTATTTACCACCAAGACAACTATTTACCACCAAGACAACTATTTACCACCAAGACAACTATTTACCACCAAGACAACTATTTACCACCAAGACAACTATTTACCACCAAGACAACTGTTTACCACCAAGACAACTATTTACCACCAAGACAACTATTTACCACCAAGACAACTCTTTACCAACAAGACAACTATTTACCACCAAGACAACTATTTACCACCAAGACAACTATTTACCACCAAGACAACTATTTACCACCAAGACAACTATTTACCACCAAGACAACTATTTACCACCAAGACAACTATTTACCACCAAGACAACTATTTACCACCAAGACAACTATTTACCACCAAGACAACTATTTACCACCAAGACAACTGTTTACCACCAAGACAACTATTTACCACCAAGACAACTATTTACCACCAAGACAACTGTTTACCACCAAGACAACTATTTACCACCAAGACAACTATTTACCACCAAGACAACTGTTTACCACCAAGACAACTATTTACCACCAAGACAACTATTTACCACCAAGACAACTGTTTACCACCAAGACAACTATTTACCACCAAGACAACTGTTTACCACCAAGACAACTATTTACCACCAAGACAACTATTTACCACCAAGACAACTATTTACCACCAAGACAACTATTTACCACCAAGACAACTGTTTACCACCAAGACAACTATTTACCACCAAGACAACTATTTACCACCAAGACAACTATTTACCACCAAGACAACTGTTTACCACCAAGACAACTATTTACCACCAAGACAACTGTTTACCACCAAGACAACTATTTACCACCAAGACAACTATTTACCACCAAGACAACTATTTACCACCAAGACAACTATTTACCACCAAGACAACTATTTACCACCAAGACAACTATTTACCACCAAGACAACTATTTACCACCAAGACAACTATTTACCACCAAGACAACTATTTACCACCAAGACAACTATTTACCACCAAGACAACTATTTACCACCAAGACAACTATTTACCACCAAGACAACTATTTACCACCAAGACAACTATTTACCACCAAGACAACTATTTACCACCAAGACAACTATTTACCACCAAGACAACTATTTACCACCAAGACAACTATTTACCACCAAGACAACTATTTACCACCAAGACAACTATTTACCACCAAGACAACTGTTTACCACCAAGACAACTTTACCACCAAGACAACTATTTACCACCAAGACAACTATTTACCACCAAGACAACTATTTACCACCAAGACAACTATTTACCACCAAGACAACTATTTACCACCAAGACAACTATTTACCACCAAGACAACTATTTACCACCAAGACAACTATTTACCACCAAGACAACTATTTACCACCAAGACAACTATTTACCACCAAGACAACTATTTACCACCAAGACAACTATTTACCACCAAGACAACTATTTACCACCAAGACAACTATTTACCACCAAGACAACTATTTACCACCAAGACAACTATTTACCACCAAGACAACTATTTACCACCAAGACAACTATTTACCACCAAGACAACTATTTACCACCAAGACAACTATTTACCACCAAGACAACTATTTACCACCAAGACAACTATTTACCACCAAGACAACTATTTACCACCAAGACAACTATTTACCACCAAGACAACTATTTACCACCAAGACAACTATTTACCACCAAGACAACTATTTACCACCAAGACAACTATTTACCACCAAGACAACTGTTTACCACCAAGACAACTATTTACCACCAAGACAACTATTTACCACCAAGACAACTATTTACCACCAAGACAACTATTTACCACCAAGACAACTATTTACCACCAAGACAACTATTTACCACCAAGACAACTATTTACCACCAAGACAACTATTTACCACCAAGACAACTATTTACCACCAAGACAACTATTTACCACCAAGACAACTATTTACCACCAAGACAACTATTTACCACCAAGACAACTGTTTACCACCAAGACAACTATTTACCACCAAGACAACTATTTACCACCAAGACAACTATTTACCACCAAGACAACTATTTACCACCAAGACAACTATTTACCACCAAGACAACTATTTACCACCAAGACAACTATTTACCACCAAGACAACTATTTACCACCAAGACAACTATTTACCACCAAGACAACTATTTACCACCAAGACAACTATTTACCACCAAGACAACTATTTACCACCAAGACAACTATTTACCACCAAGACAACTATTTACCACCAAGACAACTATTTACCACCAAGACAACTATTTACCACCAAGACAACTATTTACCACCAAGACAACTATTTACCACCAAGACAACTATTTACCACCAAGACAACTATTTACCACCAAGACAACTATTTACCACCAAGACAACTATTTACCACCAAGACAACTATTTACCACCAAGACAACTATTTACCACCAAGACAACTATTTACCACCAAGACAACTATTTACCACCAAGACAACTATTTACCACCAAGACAACTATTTACCACCAAGACAACTATTTACCACCAAGACAACTATTTACCACCAAGACAACTATTTACCACCAAGACAACTATTTACCACCAAGACAACTATTTACCACCAAGACAACTATTTACCACCAAGACAACTATTTACCACCAAGACAACTATTTACCACCAAGACAACTATTTACCACCAAGACAACTATTTACCACCAAGACAACTGTTTACCACCAAGACAACTATTTACCACCAAGACAACTATTTACCACCAAGACAACTATTTACCACCAAGACAACTATTTACCACCAAGACAACTATTTACCACCAAGACAACTATTTACCACCAAGACAACTATTTACCACCAAGACAACTGTTTACCACCAAGACAACTATTTACCACCAAGACAACTATTTACCACCAAGACAACTATTTACCACCAAGACAACTATTTACCACCAAGACAACTATTTACCACCAAGACAACTATTTACCACCAAGACAACTATTTACCACCAAGACAACTATTTACCACCAAGACAACTATTTACCACCAAGACAACTATTTACCACCAAGACAACTAGTTTACCACCAAGACAACTATTTACCACCAAGACAACTATTTACCACCAAGACAACTGTTTACCACCAAGACAACTATTTACCACCAAGACAACTATTTACCACCAAGACAACTGTTTACCACCAAGACAACTATTTACCACCAAGACAACTATTTACCACCAAGACAACTGTTTACCACCAAGACAACTGTTTACCACCAAGACAACTATTTACCACCAAGACAACTATTTACCACCAAGACAACTATTTACCACCAAGACAACTATTTACCACCAAGACAACTATTTACCACCAAGACAACTATTTACCACCAAGACAACTATTTACCACCAAGACAACTGTTTACCACCAAGACAACTATTTACCACCAAGACAACTATTTACCACCAAGACAACTATTTACCACCAAGACAACTATTTACCACCAAGACAACTATTTACCACCAAGACAACTATTTACCACCAAGACAACTATTTACCACCAAGACAACTATTTACCACCAAGACAACTATTTACCACCAAGACAACTATTTACCACCAAGACAACTATTTACCACCAAGACAACTATTTACCACCAAGACAACTATTTACCACCAAGACAACTATTTACCACCAAGACAACTATTTACCACCAAGACAACTGTTTACCACCAAGACAACTATTTACCACCAAGACAACTATTTACCACCAAGACAACTATTTACCACCAAGACAACTATTTACCACCAAGACAACTATTTACCACCAAGACAACTATTTACCACCAAGACAACTATTTACCACCAAGACAACTATTTACCACCAAGACAACTATTTACCACCAAGACAACTATTTACCACCAAGACAACTATTTACCACCAAGACAACTATTTACCACCAAGACAACTATTTACCACCAAGACAACTATTTACCACCAAGACAACTATTTACCACCAAGACAACTGTTTACCACCAAGACAACTATTTACCACCAAGACAACTATTTACCACCAAGACAACTATTTACCACCAAGACAACTATTTACCACCAAGACAACTATTTACCACCAAGACAACTATTTACCACCAAGACAACTATTTACCACCAAGACAACTGTTTACCACCAAGACAACTATTTACCACCAAGACAACTATTTACCACCAAGACAACTATTTACCACCAAGACAACTGTTTACCACCAAGACAACTATTTACCACCAAGACAACTATTTACCACCAAGACAACTATTTACCACCAAGACAACTATTTACCACCAAGACAACTATTTACCACCAAGACAACTGTTTACCACCAAGACAACTATTTACCACCAAGACAACTATTTACCACCAAGACAACTATTTACCACCAAGACAACTATTTACCACCAAGACAACTATTTACCACCAAGACAACTATTTACCACCAAGACAACTATTTACCACCAAGACAACTATTTACCACCAAGACAACTATTTACCACCAAGACAACTATTTACCACCAAGACAACTATTTACCACCAAGACAACTATTTACCACCAAGACAACTATTTACCACCAAGACAACTATTTACCACCAAGACAACTATTTACCACCAAGACAACTATTTACCACCAAGACAACTATTTACCACCAAGACAACTATTTACCACCAAGACAACTATTTACCACCAAGACAACTGTTTACCACCAAGACAACTATTTACCACCAAGACAACTATTTACCACCAAGACAACTATTTACCACCAAGACAACTATTTACCACCAAGACAACTATTTACCACCAAGACAACTATTTACCACCAAGACAACTATTTACCACCAAGACAACTATTTACCACCAAGACAACTGTTTACCACCAAGACAACTGTTTACCACCAAGACAACTATTTACCACCAAGACAACTGTTTACCACCAAGACAACTATTTACCACCAAAACAACTATTTACCACCAAGACAACTATTTACCACCAAGACAACTATTTACCACCAAGACAACTGTTTACCACCAAGACAACTATTTACCACCAAGACAACTATTTACCACCAAGACAACTATTTACCACCAAGACAACTATTTACCACCAAGACAACTATTTACCACCAAGACAACTATTTACCACCAAGACAACTATTTACCACCAAGACAACTATTTACCACCAAGACAACTATTTACCACCAAGACAACTATTTACCACCAAGACAACTGTTTACCACCAAGACAACTATTTACCACCAAGACAACTATTTACCACCAAGACAACTGTTTACCACCAAGACAACTGTTTATCACCAAGACAACTATTTACCACCAAGACAACTGTTTACCACCAAGACAACTATTTACCACCAAGACAACTATTTACCACCAAGACAACTATTTACCACCAAGACAACTATTTACCACCAAGACAACTATTTACCACCAAGACAACTATTTACCACCAAGACAACTGTTTACCACCAAGACAACTATTTACCACCAAGACAACTATTTACCACCAAGACAACTATTTACCACCAAGACAACTATTTACCACCAAGACAACTGTTTACCACCAAGACAACTATTTACCACCAAGACAACTATTTACCACCAAGACAACTATTTACCACCAAGACAACTATTTACCACCAAGACAACTATTTACCACCAAGACAACTATTTACCACCAAGACAACTATTTACCACCAAGACAACTATTTACCACCAAGACAACTATTTACCACCAAGACAACTATTTACCACCAAGACAACTATTTACCACCAAGACAACTATTTACCACCAAGACAACTATTTACCACCAAGACAACTATTTACCACCAAGACAACTATTTACCACCAAGACAACTATTTACCACCAAGACAACTGTTTACCACCAAGACAACTATTTACCACCAAGACAACTATTTACCACCAAGACAACTATTTACCACCAAGACAACTATTTACCACCAAGACAACTATTTACCACCAAGACAACTATTTACCACCAAGACAACTATTTACCACCAAGACAACTATTTACCACCAAGACAACTATTTACCACCAAGACAACTATTTACCACCAAGACAACTATTTACCACCAAGACAACTATTTACCACCAAGACAACTATTTACCACCAAGACAACTATTTACCACCAAGACAACTATTTACCACCAAGACAACTATTTACCACCAAGACAACTATTTACCACCAAGACAACTATTTACCACCAAGACAACTATTTACCACCAAGACAACTATTTACCACCAAGACAACTATTTACCACCAAGACAACTATTTACCACCAAGACAACTATTTACCACCAAGACAACTATTTACCACCAAGACAACTATTTACCACCAAGACAACTATTTACCACCAAGACAACTATTTACCACCAAGACAACTATTTACCACCAAGACAACTATTTACCACCAAGACAACTATTTACCACCAAGACAACTATTTACCACCAAGACAACTATTTACCACCAAGACAACTATTTACCACCAAGACAACTATTTACCACCAAGACAACTATTTACCACCAAGACAACTATTTACCACCAAGACAACTATTTACCACCAAGACAACTATTTACCACCAAGACAACTATTTACCACCAAGACAACTATTTACCACCAAGACAACTATTTACCACCAAGACAACTATTTACCACCAAGACAACTATTTACCACCAAGACAACTATTTACCACCAAGACAACTGTTTACCACCAAGACAACTATTTACCACCAAGACAACTATTTACCACCAAGACAACTATTTACCACCAAGACAACTATTTACCACCAAGACAACTATTTACCACCAAGACAACTATTTACCACCAAGACAACTATTTACCACCAAGACAACTATTTACCACCAAGACAACTATTTACCACCAAGACAACTATTTACCACCAAGACAACTATTTACCACCAAGACAACTATTTACCACCAAGACAACTATTTACCACCAAGACAACTATTTACCACCAAGACAACTATTTACCACCAAGACAACTATTTACCACCAAGACAACTATTTACCACCAAGACAACTATTTACCACCAAGACAACTATTTACCACCAAGACAACTATTTACCACCAAGACAACTATTTACCACCAAGACAACTATTTACCACCAAGACAACTATTTACCACCAAGACAACTATTTACCACCAAGACAACTATTTACCACCAAGACAACTATTTACCACCAAGACAACTATTTACCACCAAGACAACTATTTACCACCAAGACAACTATTTACCACCAAGACAACTATTTACCACCAAGACAACTATTTACCATAAAGACAACTATTTACCACCAAGACAACTATTTACCACCAAGACAACTATTTACCACCAAGACAACTATTTACCACCAAGACAACTATTTACCACCAAGACAACTATTTACCACCAAGACAACTATTTACCACCAAGACAACTATTTACCACCAAGACAACTATTTACCACCAAGACAACTATTTACCACCAAGACAACTATTTACCACCAAGACAACTATTTACCACCAAGACAACTATTTACCACCAAGACAACTATTTACCACCAAGACAACTATTTACCACCAAGACAACTATTTACCACCAAGACAACTATTTACCACCAAGACAACTATTTACCACCAAGACAACTATTTACCACCAAGACAACTATTTACCACCAAGACAACTATTTACCACCAAGACAACTATTTACCACCAAGACAACTATTTACCACCAAGACAACTATTTACCACCAAGACAACTATTTACCACCAAGACAACTGTTTACCACCAAGACAACTATTTACCACCAAGACAACTATTTACCACCAAGACAACTATTTACCACCAAGACAACTATTTACCACCAAGACAACTATTTACCACCAAGACAACTGTTTACCACCAAGACAACTATTTACCACCAAGACAACTATTTACCACCAAGACAACTATTTACCACCAAGACAACTGTTTACCACCAAGACAACTATTTACCACCAAGACAACTATTTACCACCAAGACAACTATTTACCACCAAGACAACTATTTACCACCAAGACAACTATTTACCACCAAGACAACTATTTACCACCAAGACAACTATTTACCACCAAGACAACTATTTACCACCAAGACAACTATTTACCACCAAGACAACTATTTACCACCAAGACAACTATTTACCACCAAGACAACTATTTACCACCAAGACAACTATTTACCACCAAGACAACTATTTACCACCAAGACAACTATTTACCACCAAGACAACTATTTACCACCAAGACAACTATTTACCACCAAGACAACTGTTTACCACCAAGACAACTATTTACCACCAAGACAACTATTTACCACCAAGACAACTATTTACCACCAAGACAACTATTTACCACCAAGACAACTATTTACCACCAAGACAACTATTTACCACCAAGACAACTTTTTACCACCAAGACAACTATTTACCACCAAGACAACTATTTACCACCAAGACAACTATTTACCACCAAGACAACTATTTACCACCAAGACAACTATTTACCACCAAGACAACTATTTACCACCAAGACAACTATTTACCACCAAGACAACTATTTACCACCAAGACAACTATTTACCACCAAGACAACTATTTACCACCAAGACAACTATTTACCACCAAGACAACTATTTACCACCAAGACAACTATTTACCACCAAGACAACTATTTACCACCAAGACAACTATTTACCACCAAGACAACTATTTACCACCAAGACAACTATTTACCACCAAGACAACTATTTACCACCAAGACAACTATTTACCACCAAGACAACTATTTACCACCAAGACAACTATTTACCACCAAGACAACTATTTACCACCAAGACAACTATTTACCACCAAGACAACTATTTACCACCAAGACAACTATTTACCACCAAGACAACTATTTACCACCAAGACAACTATTTACCACCAAGACAACTATTTACCACCAAGACAACTATTTACCACCAAGACAACTATTTACCACCAAGACAACTATTTACCACCAAGACAACTGTTTACCACCAAGACAACTATTTACCACCAAGACAACTATTTACCACCAAGACAACTATTTACCACCAAGACAACTATTTACCACCAAGACAACTGTTTACCACCAAGACAACTATTTACCACCAAGACAACTATTTACCACCAAGACAACTGTTTACCACCAAGACAACTATTTACCACCAAGACAACTATTTACCACCAAGACAACTATTTACCACCAAGACAACTATTTACCACCAAGACAACTATTTACCACCAAGACAACTGTTTACCACCAAGACAACTATTTACCACCAAGACAACTATTTACCACCAAGACAACTATTTACCACCAAGACAACTATTTACCACCAAGACAACTATTTACCACCAAGACAACTATTTACCACCAAGACAACTATTTACCACCAAGACAACTATTTACCACCAAGACAACTATTTACCACCAAGACAACTATTTACCACCAAGACAACTATTTACCACCAAGACAACTATTTACCACCAAGACAACTATTTACCACCAAGACAACTATTTACCACCAAGACAACTATTTACCACCAAGACAACTATTTACCACCAAGACAACTATTTACCACCAAGACAACTATTTACCACCAAGACAACTGTTTACCACCAAGACAACTATTTACCACCAAGACAACTATTTACCACCAAGACAACTATTTACCACCAAGACAACTATTTACCACCAAGACAACTATTTACCACCAAGACAACTATTTACCACCAAGACAACTGTTTACCACCAAGACAACTATTTACCACCAAGACAACTATTTACCACCAAGACAACTATTTACCACCAAGACAACTATTTACCACCAAGACAACTATTTACCACCAAGACAACTATTTACCACCAAGACAACTATTTACCACCAAGACAACTATTTACCACCAAGACAACTATTTACCACCAAGACAACTATTTACCACCAAGACAACTATTTACCACCAAGACAACTATTTACCACCAAGACAACTATTTACCACCAAGACAACTATTTACCACCAAGACAACTATTTACCACCAAGACAACTATTTACCACCAAGACAACTATTTACCACCAAGACAACTATTTACCACCAAGACAACTATTTACCACCAAGACAACTATTTACCACCAAGACAACTATTTACCACCAAGACAACTATTTACCACCAAGACAACTATTTACCACCAAGACAACTGTTTACCACCAAGACAACTATTTACCACCAAGACAACTATTTACCACCAAGACAACTATTTACCACCAAGACAACTATTTACCACCAAGACAACTATTTACCACCAAGACAACTATTTACCACCAAGACAACTATTTACCACCAAGACAACTATTTACCACCAAGACAACTATTTACCACCAAGACAACTATTTACCACCAAGACAACTATTTACCACCAAGACAACTATTTACCACCAAGACAACTATTTACCACCAAGACAACTATTTACCACCAAGACAACTATTTACCACCAAGACAACTATTTACCACCAAGACAACTATTTACCACCAAGACAACTATTTACCACCAAGACAACTATTTACCACCAAGACAACTATTTACCACCAAGACAACTATTTACCACCAAGACAACTATTTACCACCAAGACAACTATTTACCACCAAGACAACTATTTACCACCAAGACAACTATTTACCACCAAGACAACTGTTTACCACCAAGACAACTATTTACCACCAAGACAACTATTTACCACCAAGACAACTATTTACCACCAAGACAACTATTTACCACCAAGACAACTATTTACCACCAAGACAACTATTTACCACCAAGACAACTATTTACCACCAAGACAACTATTTACCACCAAGACAACTATTTACCACCAAGACAACTATTTACCACCAAGACAACTATTTACCACCAAGACAACTATTTACCACCAAGACAACTATTTACCACCAAGACAACTATTTACCACCAAGACAACTATTTACCACCAAGACAACTATTTACCACCAAGACAACTATTTACCACCAAGACAACTATTTACCACCAAGACAACTATTTACCACCAAGACAACTATTTACCACCAAGACAACTATTTACCACCAAGACAACTATTTACCACCAAGACAACTATTTACCACCAAGACAACTATTTACCACCAAGACAACTATTTACCACCAAGACAACTATTTACCACCAAGACAACTATTTACCACCAAGACAACTATTTACCACCAAGACAACTATTTACCACCAAGACAACTATTTACCACCAAGACAACTATTTACCACCAAGACAACTATTTACCACCAAGACAACTATTTACCACCAAGACAACTATTTACCACCAAGACAACTATTTACCACCAAGACAACTATTTACCACCAAGACAACTATTTACCACCAAGACAACTATTTACCACCAAGACAACTATTAACCACCAAAACAACTATTTACCACCAAGACAACTATTTACCACCAAGACAACTATTTACCACCAAGACAACTATTTACCACCAAGACAACTGTTTACCACCAAGACAACTATTTACCACCAAGACAACTATTTACCACCAAGACAACTATTTACCACCAAGACAACTATTTACCACCAAGACAACTATTTACCACCAAGACAACTATTTACCACCAAGACAACTATTTACCACCAAGACAACTATTTACCACCAAGACAACTATTTACCACCAAGACAACTATTTACCACCAAGACAACTATTTACCACCAAGACAACTATTTACCACCAAGACAACTATTTACCACCAAGACAACTATTTACCACCAAGACAACTATTTACCACCAAGACAACTATTTACCACCAAGACAACTATTTACCACCAAGACAACTATTTACCACCAAGACAACTATTTACCACCAAGACAACTATTTACCACCAAGACAACTATTTACCACCAAGACAACTATTTACCACCAAGACAACTATTTACCACCAAGACAACTATTTACCACCAAGACAACTATTTACCACCAAGACAACTATTTACCACCAAGACAACTATTTACCACCAAGACAACTATTTACCACCAAGACAACTATTTACCACCAAGACAACTATTTACCACCAAGACAACTATTTACCACCAAGACAACTATTTACCACCAAGACAACTATTTACCACCAAGACAACTATTTACCACCAAGACAACTATTTACCACCAAGACAACTATTTACCACCAAGACAACTATTTACCACCAAGACAACTATTTACCACCAAGACAACTATTTACCACCAAGACAACTCTTTACCACCAAGACAACTATATACCACAAAGACAACTATTTACCACCAAGACAACTATTTACCACCAACACCACTATTTACCACCAAGACAACTATTTACCACCAAGACAACTATTTACCACCAAGACAACTATTTACCACCAAGACAACTATTTACCACCAAGACAACTATTTACCACCAAGACAACTATTTACCACCAAGACAACTATTTACCACCAAGACAACTATTTACCACCAAGACAACTATTTACCACCAAGACAACTATTTACCACCCAGACAACTATTTACCACCAAGACAACTATTTACCACCAAGACAACTTTTTACCACCAAGACAACTATTTACCACCAAGACAACTATTTACCACCAAGACAACTATTTACCACCAAGACAACTATTTACCACCAAGACAACTATTTACCACCAAGACAACTATTTACCACCAAGACAACTATTTACCACCAAGACAACTATTTACCACCAAGACAACTATTTACCACCAAGACAACTATTTACCACCAAGACAACTATTTACCACCAAGACAACTATTTACCACCAAGACAACTATTTACCACCAAGACAACTATTTACCACCAAGACAACTATTTACCACCAAGACAACTATTTACCACCAAAACAACTATTTACCACCAAGACAACTATTTACCACCAAGACAACTGTTTACCACCAAGACAACTATTTACCACCAAGACAACTATTTACCACCAAGACAACTATTTACCACCAAGACAACTCATTACCACCAAGACAACTATTTACCACCAAGACAACTATTTACCACCAAGACAACTATTTACCACCAAGACAACTATTTACCACCAAGACAACTATTTACCACCAAGACAACTATTTACCACCAAGACAACTATTTACCACCAAGACAACTATTTACCACCAAGACAACTATTTACCACCAAGACAACTATTTACCACCAAGACAACTATTTACCACCAAGACAACTATTTACCACCAAGACAACTATTTACCACCAAGACAACTATTTACCACCAAGACAACTATTTACCACCAAGACAACTATTTACCACCAAGACAACTATTTACCACCAAGACAACTGTTTACCACCAAGACAACTATTTACCACCAAGACAACTGTTTACCACCAAGACAACTATTTACCACCAAGACAACTATTTACCACCAAGACAACTATTTACCACCAAGACAACTATTTACCACCAAGACAACTATTTACCACCAAGACAACTATTTACCACCAAGACAACTATTTACCACCAAGACAACTGTTTACCACCAAGACAACTATTTACCACCAAGACAACTATTTACCACCAAGACAACTATTTACCACCAAGACAACTATTTACCACCAAGACAACTATTTACCACCAAGACAACTATTTACCACCAAGACAACTATTTACCACCAAGACAACTATTTACCACCAAGACAACTGTTTACCACCAAGACAACTATTTACCACCAAGACAACTATTTACCACCAAGACAACTGTTTACCACCAAGACAACTATTTACCACCAAGACAACTATTTACCACCAAGACAACTATTTACCACCAAGACAACTATTTACCACCAAGACAACTGTTTACCACCAAGACAACTATTTACCACCAAGACAACTATTTACCACCAAGACAACTATTTACCACCAAGACAACTATTTACCACCAAGACAACTATTTACCACCAAGACAACTATTTACCACCAAGACAACTATTTACCACCAAGACAACTATTTACCACCAAGACAACTGTTTACCACCAAGACAACTGTTTATCACCAAGACAACTATTTACCACCAAGACAACTATTTACCACCAAGACAACTATTTACCACCAAGACAACTATTTACCACCAAGACAACTGTTTACCACCAAGACAACTACACCACCAAGACAACTATTTACCACCAAGACAACTATTTACCACCAAGACAACTATTTACCACCAAGACAACTATTTACCACCAAGACAACTATTTACCACCAAGACAACTATTTACCACCAAGACAACTATTTACCACCAAGACAACTATTTACCACCAAGACAACTATTTACCACCAAGACAACTATTTACCACCAAGACAACTATTTACCACCAAGACAACTATTTACCACCAAGACAACTATTTACCACCAAGACAACTATTTACCACCAAGACAACTATTTACCACCAAGACAACTATTTACCACCAAGACAACTATTTACCACCAAGACAACTATTTACCACCAAGACAACTATTTACCACCAAGACAACTATTTACCACCAAGACAACTACCACCAAGACAACTTTACCACCAAGACAACTATTTACCACCAAGACAACTATTTACCACCAAGACAACTATTTACCACCAAGACAACTATTTACCACCAAGACAACTATTTACCACCAAGACAACTATTTACCACCAAGACAACTATTTACCACCAAGACAACTGTTTACCACCAAGACAACTATTTACCACCAAGACAACTATTTACCACCAAGACAACTATTTACCACCAAGACAACTATTTACCACCAAGACAACTGTTTACCACCAAGACAACTATTTACCACCAAGACAACTGTTTACCACCAAGACAACTATTTACCACCAAGACAACTATTTACCACCAAGACAACTATTTACCACCAAGACAACTATTTACCACCAAGACAACTATTTACCACCAAGACAACTATTTACCACCAAGACAACTATTTACCACCAAGACAACTATTTACCACCAAGACAACTATTTACCACCAAGACAACTATTTACCACCAAGACAACTACCACCAAGACACCTTCTTACCACCAAGACAACTATTTACCACCAAGACAACTATTTACCACCAAGACAACTATTTACCACCAAGACAACTATTTACCACCAAGACAACTATTTACCACCAAGACAACTATTTACCACCAAGACAACTATTTACCACCAAGACAACTATGTACCACCAAGACAACTATTTACCACCAAGACAACTATTTACCACCAAGACAACTATTTACCACCAAGACAACTATTTACCACCAAGACAACTATTTACCACCAAGACAACTATTTACCACCAAGACAACTATTTACCACCAAGACAACTATTTACCACCAAGACAACTATTTACCACCAAGACAACTATTTACCACCAAGACAACTATTTACCACCAAGACAACTATTTACCACCAAGAC
This sequence comes from Cherax quadricarinatus, assembly GCF_038502225.1. Lineage (NCBI taxonomy): Eukaryota > Metazoa > Arthropoda > Malacostraca > Decapoda > Parastacidae > Cherax > Cherax quadricarinatus. The sequence continues at coordinate 37,412 of NW_027196670.1, read as the reverse complement.
AACTATTTACCACCAAGACAACTATTTACCACCAAGACAACTATTTACCACCAAGACAACTATTTACCACCAAGACAACTATTTACCACCAAGACAACTATTTACCACCAAGACAACTATTTACCACCAAGACAACTATTTACCACCAAGACAACTATTTACCACCAAGACAACTATTTACCACCAAGACAACTTTTTACCACCAAGACAACTATTTACCACCAAGACAACTATTTACCACCAAGACAACTATTTACCACCAAGACAACTATTTACCACCAAGACAACTATTTACCACCAAGACAACTATTTACCACCAAGACAACTATTTACCACCAAGACAACTATTTACCACCAAGACAACTATTTACCACCAAGACAACTGTTTACCACCAAGACAACTATTTACCACCAAGACAACTATTTACCACCAAGACAACTATTTACCACCAAGACAACTATTTACCACCAAGACAACTATTTACCACCAAGACAACTGTTTACCACCAAGACAACTATTTACCACCAAGACAACTATTTACCACCAAGACAACTATTTACCACCAAGACAACTATTTACCACCAAGACAACTATTTACCACCAAGACAACTGTTTACCACCAAGACAACTATTTACCACCAAGACAACTATTTACCACCAAGACAACTATTTACCACCAAGACAACTATTTACCACCAAGACAACTATTTACCACCAAGACAACTATTTACCACCAAGACAACTATTTACCACCAAGACAACTATTTACCACCAAGACAACTGTTTACCACCAAGACAACTATTTACCACCAAGACAACTATTTACCACCAAGACAACTATTTACCACCAAGACAACTATTTACCACCAAGACAACTATTTACCACCAAGACAACTATTTACCACCAAGACAACTATTTACCACCAAGACAACTATTTACCACCAAGACAACTGTTTACCACCAAGACAACTGTTTACCACCAAGACAACTGTTTACCACCAAGACAACTATTTACCACCAAGACAACTATTTACCACCAAGACAACTATTTACCACCAAGACAACTATTTACCACCAAGACAACTATTTACCACCAAGACAACTATTTACCACCAAGACAACTATTTACCACCAAGACAACTATTTACCACCAAGACAACTATTTACCACCAAGACAACTATTTACCACCAAGACAACTATTTACCACCAAGACAACTATTTACCACCAAGACAACTATTTACCACCAAGACAACTGTTTACCACCAAGACAACTATTTACCACCAAGACAACTATTTACCACCAAGACAACTGTTTACCACCAAGACAACTATTTACCACCAAGACAACTGTTTACCACCAAGACAACTATTTACCACCAAGACAACTATTTACCACCAAGACAACTATTTACCACCAAGACAACTGTTTACCACCAAGACAACTATTTACCACCAAGACAACTGTTTACCACCAAGACAACTATTTACCACCAAGACAACTATTTACCACCAAGACAACTGTTTACCACCAAGACAACTGTTTACCACCAAGACAACTGTTTATCACCAAGACAACTATTTACCACCAAGACAACTGTTTACCACCAAGACAACTATTTACCACCAAGACAACTGTTTACCACCAAGACAACTGTTTATCACCAAGACAACTATTTACCACCAAGACAACTGTTTACCACCAAGACAACTATTTACCACCAAGACAACTGTTTACCACCAAGACAACTATTTACCACCAAGACAACTATTTACCACCAAGACAACTATTTACCACCAAGACAACTATTTACCACCAAGACAACTATTTACCACCAAGACAACTATTTACCACCAAGACAACTATTTACCACCAAGACAACTATTTACCACCAAGACAACTATTTACCACCAAGACAACTATTTACCACCAAGACAACTATTTACCACCAAGACAACTATTTACCACCAAGACAACTATTTACCACCAAGACAACTATTTACCACCAAGACAACTATTTACCACCAAGACAACTATTTACCACCAAGACAACTATTTACCACCAAGACAACTATTTACCACCAAGACAACTATTTACCACCAAGACAACTATTTACCACCAAGACAACTATTTACCACCAAGACAACTATTTACCACCAAGACAACTATTTACCACCAAGACAACTATTTACCACCAAGACAACTATTTACCACCAAGACAACTATTTACCACCAAGACAACTATTTACCACCAAGACAACTATTTACCACCAAGACAACTATTTACCACCAAGACAACTATTTACCACCAAGACAACTATTTACCACCAAGACAACTATTTACCACCAAGACAACTATTTACCACCAAGACAACTATTTACCACCAAGACAACTGTTTACCACCAAGACAACTGTTTACCACCAAGACAACTATTTACCACCAAGACAACTATTTACCACCAAGACAACTATTTACCACCAAGACAACTATTTACCACCAAGACAACTGTTTACCACCAAGACAACTGTTTACCACCAAGACAACTATTTACCACCAAGACAACTATTTACCACCAAGACAACTGTTTACCACCAAGACAACTGTTTACCACCAAGACAACTGTTTACCACCAAGACAACTATTTACCACCAAGACAACTGTTTACCACCAAGACAACTGTTTACCACCAAGACAACTGTTTACCACCAAGACAACTATTTACCACCAAGACAACTGTTTACCACCAAGACAACTGTTTACCACCAAGACAACTGTTTACCACCAAGACAACTGTTTACCACCAAGACAACTGTTTACCACCAAGACAACTGTTTACCACCAAGACAACTGTTTACCACCAAGACAACTGTTTACCACCAAGACAACTGTTTACCACCAAGACAACTGTTTACCACCAAGACAACTGTTTACCACCAAGACAACTGTTTACCACCAAGACAACTGTTTATCACCAAGACAACTGTTTACCACCAAGACAACTGTTTACCACCAAGACAACTATTTACCACCAAGACAACTGTTTACCACCAAGACAACTATTTACCAAGACAACTATTTACCACCAAGACAACTATTTACCACCAAGACAACTGTTTACCACCAAGACAACTATTTACCACCAAGACAACTGTTTACCACCAAGACAACTATTTACCACCAAGACAACTATTTACCACCAAGACAACTGTTTACCACCAAGACAACTGTTTACCACCAAGACAACTATTTACCACCAAGACAACTGTTTACCACCAAGACAACTGTTTACCACCGAGACAACTGTTTACCACCAAGACAACTGTTTACCACCAAGACAACTGTTTACCACCAAGACAACTATTTACCAAGACAAGTATTTACCACCAAGACAACTGTTTACCACCGAGACAACTGTTTACCACCAAGACAACTATTTACCACCAAGACAACTATTTACCAAGACAACTATTTACCACCAAGACAACTGTTTACCACCAAGACAACTATTTACCACAAAGACAACTATTTACCACCAAGACAACTGTTTACCACCAAGACAACTATTTACCACCAAGACAACTGTTTACCACCAAGACAACTGTTTATCACCAAGACAACTATTTACCAAGACAACTATTTACCACCAAGACAACTATTTACCAAGACAACTATTTACCACCAAGACAACTGTTTACCACCAAGACAACTGTTTACCACCAAGACAACTATTTACCACCAAGACAACTATTTACCACCAAGACAACTATTTACCACCAAGACAACTGTTTACCACCAAGACAACTATTTACCACCAAGACAACTATTTACCACCAAGACAACTGTTTACCACCAAGACAACTATTTACCACCAAGACAACTATTTACCACCAAGACAACTATTTACCACCAAGACAACTATTTACCACCAAGACAACTATTTACCACCAAGACAACTGTTTACCACCAAGACAACTGTTTACCACCAAGACAACTATTTACCACCAAGACAACTATTTACCACCAAGACAACTATTTACCACCAAGACAACTGTTTACCACCAAGACAACTATTTACCACCAAGACAACTATTTACCACCAAGACAACTATTTACCACCAAGACAACTATTTACCACCAAGACAACTGTTTACCACCAAGACAACTGTTTACCACCAAGACAACTGTTTACCACCAAGACAACTGTTTACCACCAAGACAACTGTTTACCACCAAGACAACTATTTACCACCAAGACAACTGTTTACCACCAAGACAACTATTTACCGCAAAGACAACTATTTACCACCAAGACAACTGTTTACCACCAAGACAACTGTTTACCACCAAGACAACTGTTTACCACCAAGACAACTGTTTACCACCAAGACAACTGTTTACCACCAAGACAACTGTTTACCACCAAGACAACTATTTACCACCAAGACAACTATTTACCACCAAGACAACTGTTTACCACCAAGACAACTATTTACCACCAAGACAACTGTTTACCACCAAGACAACTATTTACCACCAAGACAACTGTTTACCACCAAGACAACTATTTACCACCAAGACAACTGTTTACCACCAAGACAACTATTTACCACCAAGACAACTATTTACCACCAAGACAACTGTTTACCACCAAGACAACTGTTTACCACCAAGACAACTGTTTACCACCAAGACAACTGTTTACCACCAAGACAACTGTTTACCACCAAGACAACTGTTTACCACCAAGACAACTGTTTACCACCAAGACAACTATTTACCACCAAGACAACTATTTACCACCAAGACAACTGTTTACCACCAAGACAACTGTTTACCACCAAGACAACTGTTTACCACCAAGACAACTGTTTACCACCAAGACAACTGTTTACCACCAAGACAACTGTTTACCACCAAGACAACTGTTTACCACCAAGACAACTGTTTACCACCAAGACAACTGTTTACCACCAAGACAACTATTTACCACCAAGACAACTATTTACCACCAAGACAACTGTTTACCACCAAGACAACTGTTTACCACCAAGACAACTGTTTACCACCAAGACAACTGTTTACCACCAAGACAACTGTTTACCACCAAGACAACTGTTTACCACCAAGACAACTATTTACCACCAAGACAACTGTTTACCACCAAGACAACTGTTTACCACCAAGACAACTGTTTACCACCAAGACAACTGTTTACCACCAAGACAACTGTTTACCACCAAGACAACTGTTTACCACCAAGACAACTATTTACCACCAAGACAACTGTTTACCACCAAGACAACTGTTTACCACCAAGACAACTGTTTACCACCAAGACAACTGTTTACCACCAAGACAACTATTTACCACCAAGACAACTGTTTACCACCAAGACAACTGTTTACCACCAAGACAACTGTTTACCACCAAGACAACTGTTTACCACCAAGACAACTGTTTACCACCAAGACAACTGTTTACCACCAAGACAACTGTTTACCACCAAGACAACTGTTTACCACCAAGACAACTGTTTACCACCAAGACAACTGACCAGAGAAAGAATAAACACTTTCATCATCATTATTCACTCCATCACGGTCACGCCAGAGGCTCGTTTACACTACAGTTATAAAACTGTAACATTAACACCTTTCTTTCAGAGTGCAGGCACTGTACTTCCCATCTCCAGGACTCAAGTCCGGCCTGCCGGTTTCCCTGAATCCCTTCATAAATGTTACCTTGCTCTCACTCCAACAGCACGTCAAGTCACAAAAACCATGTCTCCACTCGCTCCTATCTAATATGCTCATGCATGCTTACCTGGATTATACCTGGAGGGGGTGTCGGGGTCAACGTCCCCGCGGCCCGGTCTTAGACAAGGCCTCATTGTGGATCAGGGTCTGATCAACCTGGCTTTTACTGCTGGCCGCACAAACCGACGTATGAGCCACAGCCCGGCACATCAGGTACTGACTTTAAGTGCATGTCCAACGCCTTCTTGAAGTCAGGAAGGGGTCTATTTTTAATTTCCCATATGTATGCTGAGAGGCAGTTGAACAGTCTTGAGCCCTTGACACTTATTGTGTTGTCTTTTAGTGTACTCGTGGCACCCCTGATTTTCATTTGAGGAATGTTGCATCTCCTGCTGAGTGTTTTGCTATCGTAGGGAGTGATTTTCGTGTGTAAATTTGGTACTAATTCCCCTAGGATTTTCCAATTGTATATTATCATGTGTGTTTCTCGCCTGCGTTCCAGGGAATACAAATCAAGGGACTTCAACCATTTCCAGTAATTTAGGTGCTTTATCGTACTTGTGTGTGCAGTGAAAGTTCTCTGTATATTCTCCAGGTCATCAATTTCGCCTGCCTTGAAGGGGGCAATTAAAGTACAGTAGTATTCCAGCCTAGTGAGAACAAGCGATTTGAAGACAATCATCATGGGCTTGGCATCCCTAGTTTTGAAGGTTCTCATTATCCATCCTATCATTTTTATAGCAGATGAGACAGTTACATTGTTGTGGTCTTGGAAGTTGACATTATCTCTCCCAGGTCCTGCACATTAGTTTCTCATTCTATTGTCTACTTAGAACTTGTTATATTCCCTGATACAGTTTTTATTTCCTCAAGTTTTCCATATCTGAGTAGTTGATATTTCTCTTCATTGAACATAATATTGTTCTCTGCGGTCCATTTAAAGATTTGGTTGATGTTCGATTGGAGTCTAGCAGTGCCTTCGATGGAAGACACTGTCATGGTAATTCGGGGGTCATCTGCAAAGGAAGACATGGAGCTATGGCTTACATCACTCCCTATGTCAGATAGGATGGGGAACAGGATAGGAGCGAGTACTGTGCCTTGTGGAGCAAAGCTTCTCACTAACCACCTTAGACTTTACTCTTTACTATCACTCTTTGTGTTCTATTTGTTAGAAAGTTATAGATCCAGCCACCAACTTTTCCTGTTATTCCTTTATAACAAATTTTGTGCGCTATAACACTGTGGTCACACTTGTCGAACGCTTTCGTAAAATCTGTGAATACTACATCTGCATTTTGTTTATTCTCTAGAGCATTCAGGACCTTGCCATGGTAGTCCAGTAGCTGGGACAGGCAGGAGCGACCTGCTCTACACCCGTGTTGTCCTGGGTTGTGTAACTGATGAGTATGTAGATGTTTGGCGATATTGCTTCTTACAACCCTTTCAGAGATTTTTATATGGGTTAGAGCTATCGGTCTGTAGTTCTTTGCAATTGCTTTGCTGCCACCTTTGTGGAGTGGGGCTATGTATGTTGTTTTTAGTGATTGTGGGAGGACCCCTGTGTGCATGCTCCCTCCACAGAATGCTGAAGGCACGTGACAGGAGTTTCTTGCAGTTCTTGATGAACACGGAGTTCCACGAGTCCGGGACTGGGGCAGAGTGCATGGGCATATCATTAACTGCCTGAAAGTCCAAGCCCCTCACACGCAAAACCTCCTTACCCTCTCCCTACAGCCTTTCCCAGGCTGACCACTACCCCGCCTTCAGATTTATACACTGTCCAAGTCATTCTATTTCGTGCCATCCCCTCTTGTCGGAACCACCCTAACAACCCCTCTTCAGCCCTCTGGATAATACAGTTAGTAACCACGCCCTACTCCTAATTTCCAAACTACGGATTCTCTGCATAATATTCACACCGCACATTGCCCTCACACCTGACATCACTGCTTCCAGCTTTCTGCTTGTTGCAACATTAACACATTAACCACCAATGTTTCACACCCATATAAGAGCAGGTACGTGAGTATTTATAGGATGAAGTCAGGTTGAGAATGCTGCATGTGACAATCTACCGAGTAAGGTTATAGAGTCTAATACCTTGGGTAGCTTGGAATAGAGATTGTATAAGTATATGAGTAGACATTCTGCAGTATTCCTCCATTCTTATGTTCTTATGTGGGATAGCGGTGAAGAATTTTCTTGGCAAGAGGTTCAGCTGTTACAGAAGCCGTTGTTCTGGTTGAAGTTGTTGGATATACAGATAATTGATGATTCCAGGATTCTTCGGTACTGAGTGTTGTCTTCTCTGGCGATCAGTCTTGCGTTTCTGTAGTTGATTAAATAGTTGTGTGAATTTCGGTGTTGAACACAGGCATTCCTTGGATCGTCAGACCTGCCTGCGTACTGATGTTCAGAAATTCGTGTTTGAAGGTCTCTGGATGTTTCACAGTCATTACAATGGATTATGTATACCTCTGCAGGGGATGGAAGCTTGTCCTGTCTATTACTGGCAATGTCTTTGATGGTCGTTGTTGTGGAGGTAGATACTTGGAATGAGGTATTGGAAAAGATGTTGGAAACGTGTTGGAAACGTTCGAAGGAGATTATAGTGTCGGTGAAACGGTTCCTTCATTTATTAAACACTAATTAAACATATAAATACAAAATAAGGTAGAGATGTATGTTATAGTAATCACACACACAAGATAATCAGATGATTCGATATGGCATATAGATGAGGCAAGGGGAAGGATGGGGCACAGATAAAAGCCAAAGAAAAAACACAGATCGGCTACAGAGATGCTAGGAAATACTTCAGTCTCATTTTGGTAAATATGTGAAATGAACACGATGAGGACGGGGTCGAATCGAGCTTCATATAGAGTCTCAAGATTACATCTGATGAGGGAAAGAGTAAAAAGACTGGAAACCGAGTATAGACTTTGGGACACAGGCTGCCAACCATATCAAAGAAAGAAAAAAAACACCTAGGAATGAGTATAGTGCCTGAGGCACACATCAACCGAATAACTTCTGCAACACAATGATATAGACTAGTCATCTGTATTAAGTCACATTTCACGAAGTTTCTCCCAAAGTAGTGGGCGAAACGTCAGGTTTCTGCTGACCTTGTTAGATGTTAAAACCGAATCGTGAATCACTGATAAGTGACTCTAGGATCTTCAGCATATACAATTTGTTTCACATTTACTCAAAATGCCGTACATAACCAGGAGCTTTCTGTGTACCTTGTTACTGATGTCAGCTATGATCCGTATAAGTTGTATCATGTAGGAAGTAAGATTTATTATTATTATTATTATTATTATTATTATTATTATTATTATTATTATTATTATTATATACAAGGGAAGCAGCATTTAGTATTAATTTTTTTTTATTTTATTTATTTAAAACAATACAATACATTAAATAAACAAAGAATCACATTTCATTTCACTCACAGAAAGTATAATTTTATTATTATTATTATTATCACACTGGCCGATTCCCACCAAGGCAGGGTGGCCCGAAAAAGAAAAACTTTCACCATCATTCACTCCATCACTGTCTTGCCAGAAGGGTGCTTTACACTACAGTTTTTAAACTGCAACATTAACACCCCTCCTTCAGAGTGCAGGCACTGTACTTCCCATCTCCAGGACTCAAGTCCGGCCTGCCGGTTTCCCTGAATCCCTTCATAAATGTTACTTTGCTCACACTCCAACAGCACGTCAAGTATTAAAAACCATTTGTCTCCATTCACTCCTATCAAACACGCTCATGCATGCCTCCTGGAAGTCCAAGCCCCTCGCACACAAAACCTCCTTTACCCCCTCCCTCCAACCTTTCCTAGGCCGACCCCTACCCCGCCTTCCTTCCACTACAGACTGATACACTCTTGAAGTCATTCTGTTTCGCTCCATTTTCTCTACATGTCCGAACCACCTCAACAACCCTTCCTCAGCCCTCTGGACAACAGTTTTGGTAATCCCGCACCTCCTCCTAACTTCCAAACTACGAATTCTCTGCATTAAATTCACACCACACATTGCCCTCAGACATGACATCTCCACTGCCTCCAGCCTTCTCCTCACTGCAACATTCATCACCCACGCTTCACACCCATATAAGAGCGTTGGTAAAACTATACTCTCATACATTCCCCTCTTTGCCTCCAAGGACAAAGTTCTTTGTCTCCACAGACTCCTAAGTGCACCACTCACTCTTTTTCCCTCATCAATTCTATGATTCACCTCATCTTTCATAGACCCATCCACTGACACGTCCACTCCCAAATATCTGAATACGTTCACCTCCTCCATACTCTCTCCCTCCAATTACCATTATCAATATATACGCTAGAACGGTTAACTTTGTATTGACATAAATTGTCGCCCGTCCACTATGTATTAATTACCTAGCCGAAGGTAAAACAAGATTACACAAATTCTACGTTACATTAATCAAATACATATTATATACATTATTATAAACAAAGAGAAACTTTACATCTATAATATACATTAGTATTTGATTTTATGTCATTAAAACCTTTATACGGACATTGTACATAAACAAGTGCATATATAACAAAATATCCAAATACGAACAATATGTAATGATTCCGGTGCTCAGTCTACTGGACTACTGCAATAATACAAAATATATTCAGTACAATACACAAAGGTTCCACTTAATAGCATGGGATAATTCTGAATTGCTAATACAAGTAACATTATGCAACATACACACACCACACATTCTTACCTTATATACACACACACATTATTAAATATTATATAAACAAATACACACACAAGAAAACGAGTGATACATCCACTAAACTGTCAAAGGAAACAGTTACACTAATCATCGCATCCACAACAGTGATCAAATATGGGTAATAGGACTACGTGCAGAGAACACACATTGTTAACTTCCATATCTAGTCATATTCCTGCCATGTATCCCAGGAGTCCCCAAGCAGAACGTTACCAGGTATCAGCCACATGGCTAATACAAGGAAAGTATAAAATGAAAAACTATATATATAAATTGCACGAGGTGCTTTTACGTAACACCTGTCATGCCATGCATGAGTTTGCTTCACAAGAGATCCACTCCCTTAACCCACATCAATATAAGAACAAAAAAAATAGTATCCAAGTAATATTATATATATTTGTATGAATAAAACATCATCATAACTAACGATCATACCTAGCATTTATACATTATACCGCACCTGTACCAATCATGTGCCACCTCCACACACCCATATTCAAGAAGGCAGCCTCGTGTACCCTCTAAGGTATTAACGCCCATAAATCCCTGACATGGAATCCGCAGTATCCCTCTGAAAATAATAAAAACCATCTGTTTCCTGTAATGTCTTTATTTCGCTGCTGTGTACCATAATAAATCGCTACCAGTGCTCTGATTCTCTCCCTCACAGATAAATGTCTATATACCCATACAAAATCCGTCACTAATATCCGATTGCATTCTGCACCGGTGTTCCGACCCCCCCCCACATCTAAACTTAAAGCTCTTAAGACACTAATCCCACCCCCACCCACCATTCTTAAAACCCTACTAAAGCACAACCTTACGGGTTCCAATCTCGTACAGAAATAAACTGCATGAAAGACCGTATCAAGGTCCCCACACACACAACACAGCCCCCCCTCCTTCACGCGCCTATTCGCTAAAACTTCCCCAGACAGCAGTATATTATGTAAAAATTTAAACATTATCTCTCTGACCTTGGCCCGTAACCGTAACGCTTTTAAACGACCCAATATATCCTTCCATGCATACATTGGATATATTGCATCCACCTTGGCCACTACCTCCCTGCCCTCTACCAGTGCCAGTTTGCCAATCTTGATCTTGCGTGGATCTCTTATATAAATTAGCATCCTCAACATGTCCTCACATCTCTTTACGTCCGTGCCGTTCAACCAACGTACCAAGTCACTTCTTATCCAGGTCAAACCTGTGCCAGCCATTCTACCCTCCCTCAAGTAGCTATGCTTGACATACATGCCTAACATTCTATTATGCAGATTCATTAGCCCCAGGCCACCCCGGCCTACCGGAAGACACACCACATCCCTCGTTAACCAATCACATCCTGAACCCCAAATATATCTATATACACGCGTTAACATACGCTTCTCATCATATGGATATAACGGATAAATACATGCCACATGCCACAACTTACTGAACAAAATCACATTCACCACAATTGCGCGCTGATGTATAGACAGGTCTCCTTCCCTCAGTCCTGTCAGACGACCTAAAACCCTCTCTACAGCCTCACTTGAATTCACCTTCCTCGCATCCTGTATGTTTTCCATATGCACAATCCCACACACCGTAATTTGATTTACTAAAGGCCAGCCTTCCCCCTGGCCTAATACCACACCCGCACAATCTCCCACCCCCATAAGCATTGACTTTTCTTTATTAACCGTCATCCCAGTTGCTTTCCCGAAACATTCCACCAATTCGCTCACTTTTCCTAAAACCTTTGCTCCACGAAATAAAACCGTAGTGTCATCCACGTAACCTATAATTCCTGATTGTACCCCCACCTCACCTTGCCTTTCATCCTGTCGTACAATTCCCCGCACGGCTCTAAAAAATGGGTCCTGAATCAACGCAAAAAGAATTTGTGATACAGGACACCCCTGCCGCAATCCCCTATGCATCCTAACTACTTTTCCCAACCTACCATTTACCTGCACTCTAAACATAGCCTGCTCGTACAAAACCCGTGCCCAACTAACAATTTCCTTTCCGAAACCTTGCCACTGCATAAACTTCCATAATGCTTCTATCTCCACACAATCGTATGTAGCGTGCCAATCTAAAGTTAATATTCCACCTTTATTACCCCTCCCGCTTTCCTCAATGAACCTGCGAATAATTCCTTGCCCCACACACATAGATCGTCCTGGCACACCATATTGTCCCTCGTCCAAAACCCTCTCCAAAACCCGTTTTATCCTATTTCCTAACATTTTCGCAAAAATTTTATAGTCGCCACACATTAAAGAGATTGCCCTATAATTATGTATATAATTCCCAGATTTCTTTTTCGGGACCAGAACAACAACACCCGTTCTTTGTTGCTGTCCCATAATGCCACTATTTTTCATGGCATTAAACAACATCACTAAAAATTCACGAATACAATCCCAATTTTCCTTGTAAAAATCACAAGGGATTCCGTCAATCCCCGGTGACTTCCCTACACTCATACTCTCCACAGCCAACCTAATCTCTTCTTCACTTATAGGTTCATTCAAATCCAACCTGTCCGTGTACTCTAGATCACAACGTACCCATTCACCCATTTCGCCTAGCGCCCCCTTAGAAATCCCAGCATTTTTATATTGCAATTCTTCCCATGCGTCTACAAAGGTATTCATAGCCTCCGTTGACATAAGGACCTGTCCCCTACTAAAGGCTCCCAATGGCTCCTGAACCTCTAATCTCATTAATTCTGTCGCCCTGCGACGTCTGCCCTGCTCTCGCAAGACAAACGCCGAAGGACGGTCACCTCATAAAACCTCATCAATTCCACTCGCTATCCTCGCCGCATCAAAAATACGATTGTGAATGTCTCCAATTAAGCGTTTTAAATTTTCAATTTCAACCACCGGATACACTCCCCCACCATTCGTATAACATGCTTGCAGTTGACCTTCAAGATAGTTCAAGAGCCCATACTGCATTCTCCTGTCTTCTTTGCCTCGCTGCTGATAAAAATCCCTCACCTTCGCCTTACCGACAGTATCCCACCATTCAACTATATCAACCCCCACCCGACATTCAGCCCACCATCCCCTCCAAGCACTCGCAAAAGCTTCCCTCACACCTCTTTTATGCATTAATCCCACATTCAATTTCCAGAAACCTCTGTAACGCCTCGGTAATCCTACCCAGTCAACATCCGCCATAACACCTCTGTGATCGGAAAAGCTCACATTTAGCACATGTACACTCCTGACGCTGACGCCTCTAGAAACGTATATACGATCCAGTCTTACCGCATACTCCCTTCTAACGAACGTTGCATGACCCCACCCACCTCATCCCCCCCCCCACATCCGTAACATTAACACTCCGCAAAAGGTCCCCTAAATATCCTGAAAAAAAACCTCTCCCACTAGGTTCGACATCCTTGCGACGATCAATGCAATTCCAATCACCCCCAATAATCGTGACGACTGGCAGTGATCTTAAATGGTACCCCAACACGTCCCTAAAAAACGTATTTTTTATACGCATGTCACCTTCCGCTGGTCAGTATACACCCAGGAAGGCCACCTGTACCCCTCCCAACACCCCATCCACCCAAACAACCCTCCCCTCCTCTCCTACCTCACATGTTTGCAAAGAAAACGGGCTAGCTTCTTTAACTAACACAGCTACACCACCTTTCAGTTTATTAGAGCAGCCCATGTACAAGATATATTCAGGAATCAGCAATTCACCTAAAGATTTATAATTGTGTTCTTGTAAGAACACGACATCGGGTACAAGATTTTTTAACAAAACCTCCAAACACTTACGTTTTTCAACAGATCGTAACCCATTTATATTTAAAGTAAGACACTTGAATGTTTCATTGGAGGTTTACCCTTGGATACCTTAATAATCTTGGTTCCCTTGCGTATATCTCCACTTCTTCCCCCCCCCTCCCTGTGTCGTTCTCTTTGACATGCTGAACACATTTAGATTTGCCCGTGTCTCTACGGGTCTCGTCGCACCATGCTTTGTTCCCCGACCTTTGCCCTGGTGTTAAAACATCTTCAGTCATGTATCACCGCCGCTCTCTTACGAGAACTGCGGCCAGTATCCATCTCATCCTCAGAACTGTTGTTTCTATGAACCTCCACGACCACAACCTGATGTTCAGCAATATGCCCGGTGGATGCTCCGTCCTTCTCCTGTACACTTACATCCTCTAAACCACCTTGAATCCCCTCAGATGTGGAAGCATCCAACAAAACGTTCAGAGCTTCTTGAACAGAGTGCTCCATGTCATCCTGAGTATTGAGTATGAACGAAGTCTTCCTCTGTCGTCGCCGATACCACGCCCACGTCCTCCACTGCACCAGGGAGAGTTAGACATACCGGTGATTCTTCAATCTCACTCTCTACCTCCTCACTCCACGGTTTACTAGCCAGTGTATGTTGTTGCGTAGCAGCAGCATATGACCACTGCTCCGTTGTAACATCAATCCACCTTACTTCCGTCATTTTACCACGTCTTGTAGGGCATTGCGCCGCCATATGGTCATACATCCCACAAAGCCTGCACGTACGCCTTTGGCCTGAGTACGTAACATATACTTGCATACGAAAGTCTCCCATAACCACATACGACGGAATAGGGTGCTTGAGGGACATTTTCAGGGAGAAAGACCCCTCCGGCATACCAACTAGAGGACCATCATGCCACCGTCCCAAAGTTGCCATATGAACCGTGCCATAGCGTGCAAAAACATTCCTCAAATCACTTTCGTCCGCCTCAAAAGGAACGTTTCTTGCTTTGATCCAGGTGTAAAAACGGGAGACGTCGTGAAGTCGAACAGTGACACCAGGATTAACGGTCTTGATCACATCCTGATACCTGGCAACCATGTTTTCGTAAGTACTATTTTGTCTGAATTTGACAAAAAGCCTCGAATTGCCGTTTAAAGAGACACCATAAAGCTCTTCATTATTGATACCATATGTATCTCGGAGTATCGCAGTAAGCAGTAGATGAGTATTCTGATTGTTGAGCGAGCCTCTCACTAATTCAAGGCTGACGGTGTTGACTCGCCTACGTGCACCTTCCGCCATTGTGAGTGCACTGAGGAAAACTGCGCAGAAACCAAAAGAATCAGGAGCTACCGCGCAGCCTGCCCGCACGGCCCGAGAGCGATGCGAACAATTCTTTTAGTTATAATTATACAAGCTGTTCTCACCTTGTTACATAATTTTCTTCACTTGGTCCCAGCCACAAATACTTGGAAATACAATTTACTGCGTTTTAAGCCTTGACATGATCAGCTCAAGTGGTGGTGGTGGTGTTGTTGTAGGTGGTGGTGGTGTTGGTGGTGGTCTTGTAGGTGGTGGTGGTGTTGGTGGTGGTCTTGTAGGTGGTGGTGGTGTTGTAGGTGGTGGTGGTGTTGTAGGTGGTGGTGGTGTTGAAGGTGGTGGTGGTGGTGAAGGTGGTGGTGGTGTTGGTGGTGGTGGTGTTGGTGGTGGTGTTGGAGGTGATGTTGTAAATGGTTGTGGTGGTGGTGTTGGAGGAAGAGGTGGTGGTGGAGTTGGAGGTGGTGGTGGCGTTGGAGGTGGTATTGGAGGTGGTTGTGGTGGTGGTGGTGGTGGTGGTGTTGAAGGTAGTGGTGGTCTTGGTGTTGGAGGTGGTGATGGTGTTGGAGGCGGTGTTGGAGTTAGTGGTGGTGGTGTTAGAGGTGGTGGTAGTGTTGGAGGTGGCGGTGGTGGTTGTGGTGTTGAAGGTGGTGGTGGTGTTGGAGGTGGTGATGGTGGTGGTGTAGGAGGCGGTGTTGGAGGTGGTGGTGGTGGTAGTGCTGGAGGTGGTGGTGTGATGTAGTCCAGCTGGGCTTGTGAGGTCTCTGGGGAGACCTAATTTAACCAATTATATGGTCACACCTTGCCTTGGCAAACGTCTGTAGCCACGCCCACGTCTGAGGTCTTTTGTTCTTGACGGCGTCAGACCTAGGCGTCAGGTCGTACACGTGGTTGTGGAGGATGCTTGGACCACCATAAAAGCCCAAGGAAGAGCATGATCAGGAGATTCGAGCGGAGCTGCTGCTGGGGTGCAGAGCTCCTGAGCAGAGACTTCGAGCGGAGCTGCTGCTGGGGTGCAGAGCTCCTGAGCAGAGATTCGAGCGGAGCTGCTGCTGGGGTGCAGGGCTCGGGAGAAGGCTGCTGAAGTCTCTGGAGGAGACTGTTGGAGGCATTGGGCAGAGTACTGGCTTGGCGCAGTACTCGTGCTGTGTAGGTCTTGGGACCTGTGGCTTAGTTCCTTTGATGAACTGTCCTCTGAACTATATTGTAAGTTACATTCATTTTGGTCAAGTTGATTGTGTTCCCTGTCTCACTGCTTATGTGTACCACCCCATTTATCTAAACCACAATAATGTTCTGTTCCCAAATATATTATGGTACAAAGACTTAATAATAAACTGTGTTTGAGTAGAATAGTAATATTCACTGTCCCCGTTATTTTCTCCATTTATTTATGTTTAGTTAAAGTAGTGAGAGGGTGAGTAGTGTGGAGTGGTGGGTAGAGTAATGAGGTGAAGTTGTAGTCACCAGTGACCTCACATTACCTACCTACCTCCGCATACCTCACTCCTACCACCTCACCTGTCCCCTACCTACTGACTCCCTCCGCTTACCCCCATATTCCCCTAATCATTACCCCCCTACATGACAGTGGTGGTGGTTGTGGTGTTGATGGTGGTGGTGGTGTTGGAGGTGGTGGTTGTGGTAGTGGAGGTGATGGTGATTTGGTCTAATAGTTATAATCATAACAGTAATATTTTTTAAAGAGGTGGACAGGTAAGCCAGCAGAAGGCCTCGGTCAGATGACCAAAAACTCCAGCTTCGGGTCATTATATGACTAAGACCCGCTTCAGGAAGCACTTGTCCTGTTTCCTGACAAACCTTACATAACCTATGTTTTAAGTTAGATAAGGTTAAGTCAGACTAGGTTGCTTTAGGATAGGTTAGGTTAGAATGGATTAGGAAAACTCACGTAAGTCTATGAAATATAATTAAGCACAAACGGAATAAAAAATAGTCATGACACATTTTGCAAGACATTTGCTAAGTATATCTCGGAAACGTTAAAATCTGCATAAATGTGACTAATGTTGCCAGAATGAGCAGAATTAGGAGTCAACATTCTAAAATTATTTTTATCTTGTGAATATCTATCACATATCTCATGTTGAGGTCTTCTAATGATTAAATTTATACCTGTTTGTATTGTTAACTTGTCACACTTAAGACACATTACCACTTTTCCAGCTTTTGTTGTAACCATAGTATTAACTGGTTGGTTAATTTATGGGGTTTGAAGCCTATAGACTACACCAGCATGTTGCATCTTCTTCACCAGAATGATTTAGCTCCTAAACTTAAGATAAAATATACTCTCAATATACAGTATATAAATTGAGAGTGATGCAGCTCACAGTGTATATATACTGAGAGTCATGCACCTCAACAAATTTATACTGAGAGAGTCAAGCACCTCTCAGTGTATATATAATGAGTCATGCACCTCTCAGGGAATATATACTGAGAGTCATGCACCTCTCAGGGAATATATACTGAGAGTCATGCACCTCTCAGGGAATATATACTGAGAGTCATGCACCTCTCAGGGAATATATACTGAGAGTCATGGACCTCTCAGGGAATATATACTGAGAGTCATGCACCTCTCAGTATATATATACTGGGAGTCATGCAGCTCTTAGTGTGAACATTAAAATGGTATAAAATACCGACAGGTTGTTAGGTAAGACACATATGCAACAGTTAGGTATCTATTTCGAAACGTTTCGCCTACACAGTAGGCTTCTTCAGTCGAGTACAGAAAAGTTGATAGAAGCAGAAGATACTTGAAGACGATGTAATCAGTCCATCAAAACTTTAAGGGTGATGGACTGATTACATCGTCTTCAAGTCTCTTCTGCTTCTTTCAACTTTTCTGTACTCGACTGAAGAAGCCTACTGTGTAGGCGAAACGTTTCGAAATAAAGATACCTAACTGTTGCATATGTGTCTTACCTAACAGCTCTTAGTGTATATATATAATAAGAACGATGCAGCTCTCAGTGTATATACACTGAGATCACTCCAACACCCATTCTATACTCTCCTAGATCACTCCAACACCCATCCTATACTCTCCTAGATCACTCCAACACCCATCCTATACTCTCCTAGATCACTCCAACACCCATCCTATACTCTCCTAGATCACTCCAACACCCATCCTATACTCTCCTAGATCACTCCAACACCCATCCTATACTCTCCTAGATCACTCCAACACCTATCCTATACTCTCCTAGATCACTCCAACACCCATCCTATACTCTCCTAGATCACTCCAACACCCATCCTATACTCTCCTAGATCACTCCAACACCCATCCTATACTCTCCTAGATCACTCCAACACCCATCCTATACTCTCCTAGATCACTCCAACACCCATCCTATACTCTCCTAGATCACTCCAACACCCATCCTATACTCTCCTAGATCACTCCAACACCTATCCTATACTCTCCTAGATCACTCCAACACCCATCCTATACTCTCCTAGATCACTCCAACACACATCCTATACTCTCCTAGATCACTCCAACACCTATCCTATACTCTCCTAGATCACTCCAACACCTATCCTATACTCTCCTAGATCACTCCAACACCCATCCTATACTCTCCTAGATCACTCCAACACCCATCCTATACTCTCCTAGATCACTCCAACACCCATCCTATACTCTCCTACATCACTCCAACACCTATCCTATACTCTCCTAGATCACTCCAACACTCATCCTATACTCTCCTAGATCACTCCAACACCCATCCTATACTCTCCTAGATCACTCCAACACCTATCCTATACTCTCCTAGATCACTCCAACACCCATCCTATACTCTCCTAGATCACTCCAACACCCATCCTATACTCTCCTAGATCACTCCAACACCCATCCTATACTCTCCTAGATCACTCCAACACCTATTCTATACTCTCCTAGATCACTCCAACACCCATCCTATACTCTCCTAGATCACTCCAACACCCATCCTATACTCTCCTAGATCACTCCAACACCTATCCTATACTCTCCTAGATCACTCCAACACCCATCCTATACTCTCCTAGATCACTCCAACACCCATCCTATACTCTCCTAGATCACTCCAACACCTATCCTATACTCTCCTAGATCACTCCAACACCCATCCTATACTCTCCTAGATCACTCCAACACCTATCCTATACTCTCCTAGATCACTCCAACACCCATCCTATACTCTCCTAGATCACTCCAACACCTATCCTATACTCTCCTAGATCACTCCAACACCCATCCTATACTCTCCTAGATCACTCCAACACCCATCCTATACTCTCCTAGATCACTCCAACACACATCCTATACTCTCCTAGATCACTCCAACACCCATCCTATACTCTCCTAGATCACTCCAACACCCATCCTATACTCTCCTAGATCACTCCAACACCCATCCTATACTCTCCTAGATCACTCCAACACCTATCCTATACACCCCCAACTATACACCCCTACACCCATCCTATACACCCCTACAACCATCCTATACTCCTTTAAATAAGATAAGATAAGATAAGATTTCGTTCGGATTTTTAACCCCGAAGGGTTAGCCACCCAGGATAACCCAAGAAAGTCAGTGCGTAATGGAGGACTGTCTAACTTATTTCCATTGGGGTCCTTAATCTTGTCCCCCAGGATGCGACCCACACCAGTCGACTAACACCCAGGTACCTATTTGCTGCTAGGTGAACAGGACAACAGGTGTAAGGAAACACGTGTCGAAATGTTTCCACCCGCCGGGAATCGAACCCGGGCCCTCTGTGTGTGAAGCGGGAGCTTTAGCCACCAGGCCACCGGGCCAACTAGATCTAACCTATACTCTCCCACAGCACTCCAACACTCATTATATATACTTCTAAGGCACCCAACATCCATCTTGTACTCTCCCTGAGCATTTGAAAACCCTTCCTATAATCTACCTAAACTCTCCAAGACCCATTCTATAATGTACTTCAACACTCCAACACCCATCCTATAATGTACTTCAACACTCCAACACCCATCCTATAATGTACTTCAACACTCCAACACCCATCCTATAATGTACTTCAACACTCCAACACCCATCCTATAATGTACTTCAACACTCCAACACCCATCCTATAATGTACTTCAACAC
Organism: Cherax quadricarinatus; assembly: GCF_038502225.1. Taxonomy (NCBI): domain Eukaryota; kingdom Metazoa; phylum Arthropoda; class Malacostraca; order Decapoda; family Parastacidae; genus Cherax; species Cherax quadricarinatus. The sequence continues at coordinate 16,592 of NW_027196670.1, read as the reverse complement.
TCCAACACCCATTCTATAATCTACCTGAATACTCCAACACTCATTTGGACGGGTTTCCCTCTCAAAATGTTTATCCTTGGATGGGTTTCCCTGTCAATAACCATCCTTGTCATTTTTCATCACCCTGGACGGGTTTCTCTGTCATATTCAGTCGCCCTGAACTGATATCCCTGCCATTTTCCACTTCCTTCGGCGGGTTTCCCTGTCATATTTCTTTGCTATGGATGAGTTTCCCTGTTATATTTCCGTCGATTTAAACCTGGTTTTCCTCTCATATTCCGTCGCCCTTAACGGGTTTCCCTGTCATATTTAATAAACTTCCATACAAGTGTTAGCCTACCATAGTGTAAAAACATAGTGATACATAATATAGTGCAACACACAGTGGTATAGATAATATAGTGCAACACACAGTGGTATAGATAATATAGTGCAACACACAGTGGTATAGATAATATAGTGCAACACACAGTGGTATAGATAATATAGTGCAACACACAGTGGTATAGATAATATAGTGCAACACACAGTGGTATAGATAATATAGTGCAACACACAGTGGTATAGATAATATAGTGCAACACACAGTGGTATAGATAATATAGTGCAACACACAGTGGTATAGATAATATAGTGCAACACACAGTGGTATAGATAATATAGTGCAACACACAGTGGTATAAATATGGTATATCATAAGTAAATGTTGTGGTGTTAAATAAGAGGCAAGTGATTCACCTAGCAGGAAACCCGAGTGGTAATCAGGTGCCAACAGTCGTCAGGACACTACCACGCGAGTCAATTCGTTTCTAGCGAACTTCGTACAAATGTTAGTCCACCATAGTGTATAATTATAGTAATACCACACAGTACAATTTATGGAAATACCAAAAAAAGTGCACAGTTTTGTGGAAATACAAAAAATTTAGGTTTTATGGAAATACGATAAAACCGGTGAGCTGTCAGTGGTCGCAATATGCACAACAGAGAGCCAAATACTCTTCTAATTAACCTCCATCATAGCTAACAACAGTATAGTATTCGGTGTGGTGGAGTCAGGAAAAAAAATCTAGAAAAAGTTAAAATAAATATATATATATATATATATATATATATATATATATATATATATATATATATATATATATATATATATATATATATATATATATATATATATATATATATATGTATGTATAATCTCAGGCAGATGATGTGAAGTTAATGAGGAGAAGTCAGTCGGATGAGGATCAGGCATGACGACAAAATGACCTGGACAGACTGCAAGCCTGGTCCAGCAACTGGATTCTCGAATTTAACCACATCAAGTGCAAAGTCATGAAGATCGCGGAAAAGCAAAGAAGACCGCACACAGAGTACAGGCTGGGGGCCAGATACTTCAAACTTCACTCAATGAAAAAGATCTTGGGGTGAGTATAATACTGAGCACATCTTCTAAGGCGCACATCAACCAAATAACTACTGCAGCATACGGGCGCCTGGCAAACCTAAGAGTAGTTTTCCAACACCTCAGCAAGGAATCGTTCAAGACTTTGTACACCGCGTATGCATTTTTTTTTTTTTATATTTTATTGAAAAGACATACATAGTACAGAAAAATAAACGACAAATTACATAGTGAAAACAGTGATGAAAAATTCTGCATAGTACATGTACTTTCCAATTAACATATTACATCTGAAAGACAAATCTGTACAGTAAACAATGACCACTCCAATCCTTGAAGTAATGACATTATGTCTGGAACACTAAATCTAACCTAAAGACTCCTTGGCAAGTACATCTAATTCCTGATTGTACATCCTGCCACGGAATGTACACCTTACATTCTGAAAACACTACCCCCCCCCTTCTTGCATGTCAATCCACCTGACACGTAACAATCTTTATATGTAACTGTATATTGTATGAAATACTTTCATTATTCCATATTGAACAACATGATACGTTCAGTATCACTCAATGTATTGATATAATATAAAATTCAATTCTACATGATTCATGTACAACGTATATCTACTAAACACCCAAACATATCACCTTCTCCAGGAAGGTATAAATATATACATATGTTACATACACTTTACAACACAACCAGTGAAAACACAAATACCTAATCCTATGTCATCCATCAATTACCCTATAATATATATCAATTCAATGGTAACCTAAACCTACGGGCTCTATAGAGCTCCCATGAAAAAACAATATGTATTAAGAAAACAGGATAAGTCAAGCTTTCTAAAATATTTCACCCATATCATTAAAACCACTACTAAGATGTAAGTCTGTTAGCACAAAACATAACAGTGCATGACCTTCACACGTCGATAAATACTGAAGCCTTCCTACCACACGCAATACTTCATGTGTATATATATATTTCACATTCACACAGTGCACCCATGTTGTCATTTCATTACACACATACCAATAATTTCGTTGCAGATATATAATATTCCATCACATTACGACGTCTGTCGTCCTTTGTCATTAGCATAATTAATAATTAAAGTGAAGAACTTGTATCGTTCACAACACACAACCCGCTCATCACACAGTCAAAGGCACTTATGTCTCAGTACTATATTCATTCTCTTCCACACTAAACCCTTTCACACTGTCCTCATCGGGAAGCCAGCCCGCCGCGACCCCTTACATTGCACTTAAATCCCATAAATCCCTCAACCTAAAACTCCGATAGCCCTCAGTAAACGCATTCTCCCAATTCCCTACATAAATTTCCCTATTACGACACTTAGTTCTGTAAAATGTCGCAGCTAACACCTTTATCCTCTCATCCACGCCCACCTCCCTCATGGCCCATGACGTATATATAAAATCCGTGACCAAATACGCCACTGCATTCTCCACCATCTTACTCACCCCACCTATATCCAAACTTAAAGCCCGCAACACCTGCAATCCTCCCCCACCCACTAACCTGAACACCTTTCCTAACCAGACCCGCACCACTTCTATACAGTCACAAAAATATACCGCATGCAAAATTGTCTCCATGCTTCCACACGCTCTACATTCCCCTCCCTCCCTTATCCTCCTATTGAATAGGACAACCCCAGACGGCAAAATCCCATGTAAAAATCTAAACATTACCTCCCGAACACCCGGTTTTACACGTAATTGTTTTAGACGCGTCCATATTTCGTTCCACGCATACATAGGGTATGCCCCTTCAACAGCAGCCACCACTGACCTACCTTCCACTCCTTCGAGGACCCGCAATTTAACACACGACGGATCCCTCACTGTCATTAATAACCTCAACATGGCCTCACCAACTATTAAATCCCTACCCCCCCACCACCGTTGCATATCCTTACGTACTCGCACAAGTCCACCTCCCCTCCCGCACCCCTCCCTAATATAACTTCGTTTTAGGTACACGCTCATCATCCTTTTTTCCAGAGGTAAAAGTCCCAGCCCTCCTCGACTGACCGGAAATGTTAACACCGCTCTACTTAACCATTCGCAGCCCGATCCCCATATAAACCTAAAAACCCCATGTTGTAAACGCTTCACCTCACGTCTCATCAGCGGGTACATGACAACGACATGCCATATCTTGCTGTACAATAGCACGTTCGTCACTATTACTCTTTGATGCAGCGTTAGTTGCGCCGCCCTCAAACCACCAAGTCTTTTCAATACTCCATTCACTATTCTCACCGAATTCACCTCTTGAGCCACCCGTGTATTTCTCACATAAATTATCCCACATATCATTAGTTGATCCACCACCTTCCACCCACCCCCTACCACCTCATCCCCATTTGTACTATCCCTTAAGTCTAGAAACTTAGTCTTCTCAACATTAATTTTCAAACCTGAAGCCTCCCCAAACACATCCACCACCTTACCCACCCTAAGCAAATCCCCATTACCTCTCACCAAAACAGTCGTGTCATCCACATAACCTACGATACCAGCCCCCCCCTCCCCCCGGTCAGTACCCTCCCCACCTCCCGCAACACACCTCCGAATGGCCCTATAAAATGGATCCTGTATACACGCAAACAATATTTGTGATAGTGGGCAGCCTTGGCGCAGTCCCCGTCGCATCTGTATTTTAACTCCCAGCCTCCCATTAACCTGCACCCTCATCGATGCCCCCTGATACAATAATTTTGCCCAAGATATTATTTCTTCCCCAAAACCTTGCCAACGCATAAACCTCCATAACGCTTCCCTTTCTACACTATCATAAGCAGCCTTCCAATCTAACGCCAATACACCTCCATCACCCAACTCCCCCTGTTTCTCTATAAATTCTCGAATCATGCCATGCCCTTCATACATCGACCTTCCTGGCACCCCATATTGCCCCTTATCAATTACCTTGCCTATTACCCTCTTGATTCTGTTCCCTAATATTCTCGCAAACAACTTATAATCTCCACACATAAGCGAAAGTGCCCGATAATCCATTACCGTTGACTGCTCCCCTTTCGGCACCAACACCACAACGGCCGTCCGTTGCTGCTCTCCCATTACCTCAGCCGCCTTAAGTATGTTAAACAGCCTTACTAAAAAAAACCTCAGAACCCCCCAATTCTTTACGTAGAAATCATTTGGCAGTCCGTCTATACCCGGCGCTTTTCCCAAACTCACTCCTGACAACGCCTGCCAAATCTCACACTCCGTAATCGGCCCACCTAATGTCACCCGATCTTGACCATCAAGCTCACACTGCACATACTCTCCCATTTCCCTCAATGCCACCTCACGGAAGCCCACACTTTGCGTATATGACTTAAACCAAGCGTCTACATATCCACTCATACCCTCTGTCGTTACCAATGCTTGACCCGCTCTATACCCTTCCATCCCTACATGTACGTTTAACCCCATCATCTCCATCGTCACTCTCCTCTTTCTCTGGCCTCTTAACACGCAAGCCGACGGCCGGTCACCCCATAGCACTTCTTCCAATCCTCCCATAATTCGCACACCATCAAAACGCTCGTTTTGCAATACCCTAATACTCTCCTTTAAACCCTCAATGTCCTGCACTGGATAGCTTGCTCCTCCTCTTGCATAACAGTCCCGCAGCTGCCCTTCAAGATATCTTTGAAACCCATACTTTAACCGATTATCTTCCCTCCCACGACAAATATAATATTCTCTGATACGATTTTTAGCCACCGAATCCCACCAATTTACCAGTTCATCATCCCCCGGCGCCTCATCCACCAACCGTTCCCACAATTGCGCAAAAGACTGACAACATTCCTCACCCTGCAAAAGCTTCACATTTAACTTCCAATAACCTTGACCCCTTCTAGGCAATCCCTCCCATTCTAGGTCCACCATTACTCCTCTGTGATCCGAAAAAACCGCGTCCACCACACGCACTCTGCTCACTATTACTGTTCGGGGCACATACAATCGATCCAGTCTTGCCGCATATCCACGTCTAACAAAAGTATGTTCTACAACCCCACCCCGTCCAACGTCCATTAACCCCACTCCATTTAATAATTCCCCCAAAATCCCCAAACAATACCCTGCCCCTCTAGGTTCCACATCCTTACGCCTTATCACACAATTCCAATCACCACCAATTACAGCTACACCCGGCAAAGCACGCAAATAATATACTAAGACATCCTTCACAAATTTATTCTTAATACGCACATCTCCCTCTGCTGGACCATACACACACACCAAACTCATCTGTACCCTACCCCACCACCCATCTACATGAATCACTCTCCCCTCCCCCCCTCACAATGCCTCACTACGAACGGGCTAGTTTCCCTTACCAGGATGGCAACTCCTCCTTTCAACCTTATCGCATGCTCCACATACACATTATACCCATTTACCTTCAACTCATAACCTGGTCTGTAGTTGTGTTAGTGCACGAACACCATGTCAACACTATTACGCACCAAATATTCACTAAACCATACACACTTTCTCTCTGATCTCAATCCATTAATGTTCAATGTCATGCACTTGAAGCTTACAGAGTGGTTTTCCTTCTTGACCCTGGTACTGTCTTGCCACCAGATCGTTTCGTGACACCTCGGTCCCTCTCCCCCCCTTTAGAAACGCTCTTAACCAACTCCTGCCCCTTAGGGCCGCTGCTTCCTCTCTGCGTAACATCCGCCCAGGACTTTTTGCCAGTGCGCTGAGCAGGCGTGATCACGTCCTCGGAGTCAGATAGTGCAGCAGCGCGTTTCCGTGATGCTCCCTCTGCTTCCATCATGTCGTCTGTTACATTGTCCCAGTGGACCTCCACCACCACGGCTTGCATCAAAAGATTCTTATCACACTGCGCAGACCTCAGATCCTGTCCCACGCCCGGATCCACAACAGACCCAAGAACTAGATCTGGACTCCCAACCTTCCCAAGACTCTTGTCAGCCAATAACACATTTAAAGCCATGGCTAATGAGTCTTCCACATCGCTAGCACTCGCAGTCGGGGTGTCCTCTTCCAACACCTGAGCTGCGTTCAATGAAGGGGTGTCCCCCCCCCCTCGTCACACCTGCTGACTCCATCTCCTCCGCTCTCTCGACCTCCTCACTCCAGGACCCACCTTGTGTAGGCAGAGTCACATAAGGCAAATCCTCACTCTTCTCTATTGCTGTATGTCGTTGCCTTTGTTCCATGTTGCCACGCCTCCTTTCACACAGAGCCGCTAGGTGATCATATGACCCACATAACCGACAGGTCCGGCGTTGCCCAGCGTATGTCACAAACACCTGGGTACGAAATTCTGGCAGCACTACGTACGACGGAATAGGGTAACGTAACGTCATCTTCACAGAATACGTTCCTTCGAGTTTCCCTGCGTATGGCCCAGTGGCCCACTTCCCAACAGTGGCCATATGTACTGTACCATATTTGCCCATCGCAAGACGGATGTCAGAATCATCCGCCTCGAATGGCACATTTCTAATCTTAACCCATGTGTAATGGCGAGAAACGTCGTGAAGTCGCACGGTCACAGCGGAGTTAACTGTCAAAGTAACCTCCTGGTACTTGTCTACTACCGCCTCATACACACTTGCCAAATTAAACTTGACAAAGATCCTCGTCGTGCCATTCAGCGCTACTCCATATATCTCCTCGTCAGCAATACCATATGTATCTCGTATGATTGCAGGTAGTATCAGGTCCATAGAAGTTCCTGTCACAGCCCCACGGATAAGCTCAACACAGACTGTGTTTATGCGTCTCCGGCTTGCCTGCGCCATGCTGTGAAAATATAACTGCCACTAATCAACACCAGGGGGTAGCAGCAGCGCACGTCCTCTCTACTCAAGGGCTGAGAGACGAATGTCGCGTATGCATTACCAGTTTGGAACCCACATTTGGTCAAGCACGTCAAGAAATTAAAGAAAGTGCAAAGGTTTGCAACAAGACTAGTCCCGGAACTAAGGGGGAATATCCTACGAAGAAAGGCTACAGTAAATCGACCTGACGACACTGGAAGATAGGAGGGACATGATAATGATATACAAAATACTCTGGGGAATTGACAAAGTAGATAAATACAGAATGTTCCAGAGATGGGATACAGCAAGAAGGGGTCACAATTGGAAGTTGAAAGACTTAAATGAGTCACAGGAATGTTAGGAAGTATTTCTTCAGCCAAAGAGTTGTCAGAAGGTGGAATAGTCTGGAAAATAGTGGAGGCTGGATGCATACATAGTTTTAAAAAGAGGTATGATCAAGCTCATGGAGCAGAGAGAGAGAGAACCTAGTAGCAATCAGTGAAGAGGTAGAGCCAGGAGGTGTGACTCGACCCGTGCAACCACATTTTTTATTTATTTAAAAACTTACAGAATACAAAAATGTATACAAACATAAAAATGTTGTCCACATATGGACCATTGTCAAAACTTACACAAATTACAACATCAGCTCAATTCATACCACTCCAGTGAACACTAAACCCATATACACTGATAACACTTCCTCAAAACCTGTAAAGTACAGGATGAGGCGCCCTGCCGCCACACAATAGTGGCACAACCACCTTCTCCTTAACTTAGTTTGCAACTAAAAAAAACACTTTTCCCCCAATATATATATATATACATGATATGAAAACTCTATATAAACTAAATCATTAAGTATCATGTTATTTTAAGACAGTTTTTGCCCAACCATTTGATTATTTACATACCAACTAACAAAAGTCTTAACATTGTCTATATGCACTATCCCAACTACATTCACTGTTATAATTTATATATAAACTCACAGAATACACAATATGTACATAAACGTCCAAATGTTGTCCAACATATGGCCCAACATCAAAATTTATTCACAATACAACATCAACATAATCTATCCCAATCCAGAGAACACTAACCTATACACTCTGATTACACGCACTCAAAACCTGCAATATGCAGGCTGAGGAAACCCTTGCTGCCGCCACACCATATTGGCACAACCACTTTCTCTCTAACATAGCTAGCAACTAAAAACACTTTTCCCCAATATACATATACATGATATGAAAACTCTACCAATTAACAAAATCATGAAGTATAATGTTATTTTAAGACAGTTGTTTTTCCAAACCATGTTAGTATCTGCATACCAACTTACAAATGCCTTAACATTGTCTATATACACTATTACAATTACTTTACCCCACCCTAGTCATAACTACCAACAAAGGCTTTTTTCTGTTAGTAACCAATAAGGTTACACTTCCCTATCCCACCCCACCACAATTTATAACAGCACACTCGCCAACAATATTTGCCTATCCTTCCGTCAGTAACATTTCATCAATTATCACATACTTCTTAACAGTTGGTTCCACATCAACATACTGCCACCTCAGTTTCTCAATCTGCTCCATTAACAAAAGTCCATTGTATATGGAAGATTTCTGATGATCCCTAACAATTACATATGATATGTGCTAACTAAACCTCAAAATAAACTCTGACAATTAAATTTCATCTTAACTGTAGTTCCACCTGATCATACCAGATACACAACTTCCCTTTCTTTGAACACTTTTTTTTTATACCAAAATGTTAACAATGCTTTGATTGTTCCATCTTGTAGTTGTCTCACTTACAAAGATCATTTACCTTATTAAAACTATGATCATCAATGACCTGTTGTTTTTTAACACATGGCTAAACTAAAACATTCACACACAAGAAAACTCTCCAATTACACCACTTCTGACATGTCATCTACTCCCATATAATTCTCATGACAATCTTACCACATTTACGTATCCTTCATTATGGTCATATTCGCGCTATAAAAGGAAAATGGTCCCTTAGTACTTAAGTAGCCAAGTTACTGAGTCCCTTTACAGTTATATTTCTATATGCCTCCGGGAACGCAGTTGCCCACTTTTTATCATAAATGAGTTTATTTCTACAGACTGTGCGATGAATTCCTGCTGCAATTGCCCTTACCCTAATCCCCCCACCTTTTTCCTTCAATCCCCAGGAATACAACAAGAAATCTGTCACAATGTACAGAATGGCTCTCTTTACAACCTCAGACACCCCCTTACCTCTAAAGTTAGGGCACGAAGGAGTTCTACATTGCCCCCACCCATTAACTTGAAGACTCTAGCCAGCCACACCCGTACCTGCCCCAACTCCCTACAAAAATATACGGCATGAAAAGCTATTTCCGATTCCTCACGATGTTCGCATTTCGCCTCCCTTACCAAACCCATCACACACAAAACCTGCTTTGTCGCTAAAATTCCCATTACAAACCTATAAACTAACTCCCTTACCCTCGGCATTAATCTAAGCTTCTGGAAATCATGCCAAATCGTACCCCAATCATACAAAGGGTATACCGCCACCCCTTACATGACTTCTGGTTTCCTACTCATCTCTACTAACCTTCCCACCTTGAGGTTTTTTACTTCACCTATTACTAACATAACCCTTAGCATATTTTCACATTCCATTAAGTCCTTTCCTCCCCACCATCGTCGTACATCTCCCATCATCCTCCCAACCCTCACCCCTTTTACCCCCCCCCCTCCCTTACGTACTTTTGTTTAACATACATGGCCTTTACCCTCGGCCCTAACATCAAAAGCCCTACTCCCCCTCTGCACACATTCGTCATAACAACCTCTTTACTTAGCCATGCTCGTCCAAAACCCCATATATAACGAAGCACCCTTCTCTGTATCTCCTTTATCTCCTGTTCCCGTAAAGGATACACCACTGCCACGTTTCACACTTTACTATAAACCAATGAATTTATTATTGCCCTTTGCATTAAAGTAACATCCTTCGCTCTTAGGTTCCAAATCCGTTGTACAACTTTCTCTCCCACCAATTCCGAATTCCTCCGTCTAGCCACTTGCTCATCTGCCATATAGATAATCCCACAAATTTTCAGCTGTTCAGTCACATCCCATCCAAACTCCACCCCCATCCTACCCCCAACCCAATCTCCTATCTCTAATAATTTCGATTTAGCTCTGTTGACACGCATTCCTGACGCCTCTCCAAAAAACCTCATTACTCTCTCCACCTTTCGCAAACCTTCGACATCATTGATCAGTATTGTAGTGTCATCTACATAACCAACTACCTCTGTGAACCCCGTCCCCTCCTCCTGTAACGTTGTTGCTTCCTCAACCATTCCATAAAACGGGTGTTGCATACATGCAAACAGAATTTGAGACATAGGACAGCCCTGTCTCAAACCTTTCTCCATTTTCAACACGCTACCCAACCTACCATTAATTTGCACGTGAATCGTGGCTTCTGCATACAAGGTCTTCACCCATTTTACTATTCCCTCCCCAAAACCCATAAGCCTTAAAGTGTCAACCATGTACTCCCTGTTCACACCGTCATAAGCATTCTCCCAATCAATGCCCAAAATTCCACCTCCCTTACAACTCTGCAAAAATTCCCTAATACGACTATATCCATCCCTCATACTACGACCCGGAATCCCCAACTGACCCTTGTGCACAATACCACCTATCACCCTCTTCATCCTGTTCCCTAGAATCTTCGCAAAAATCTTATAATCCGTACACATTAAAGATATGGCCCTGTACGTGCTCAGTGTTCTCCCCTCGCTCTTTTTCTTTACAAGCACGACCACACCCGTCCTCTGTGACGTTCCCAATTTCCCTTCCTTCAGCATACAATTCAATATCTGAACCAAACAAACATTTATGGTTTCCCAATGCACTCTGTAAAAATCATTGGAAAGCCCATCGATTCCCGGTGCTTTCCCCTTACTTAAATTGAACACCGCCTCTTTCACTTCTTCCATACTTAATATTCCCTCCAATCCCCCTCTGTCCTCCCCACCTTTCCCAAAGGTCTTCACCCCTCCTCTTTCTTTATTAACTATCCCCACATTACCCTTTTCCCATTCCCCTTTAAACCAATAGTCCGCATAATTACTTATCCCCTCAGTTGTCACCAACATTTGCCCCTTAGTATAACCTTCCAAATCGTCACTAACCTCTAAAAGTATTATAGTGGACTCCTGTTGTCTAATGCGAAAACGTCTTAACACACTACTCGACGGTTTATCTCCCCATAGCACTGCATCCATACCTGTGGAGAAATTTTCTCCAGGAGGGGGGTATCAGCCCCCTTCAGCCCCCTTCAGCCCTCTCAGCCCTGAGGGGCCACTAGAAGGGGCGAGCGTCTTGTTTACTGCTAGAGTGAGTAATTTATCACAGATGCTATGCGTGGTCAAATGACCTCTGCTCCTTGCAGCGGTGTTGCAACATGTATTTTTATAAGAGACAGTACATCTCTTACTTAGCAGGACAATTAAGGAAAATCCTGCTCCCACTTTATTACCATAGTAAAGATAGTGTACATTGTTGTTTATGATTAAGACAGCAAGAAACAAACATTCTGCTTTGCTTCATCGAGGAGGTGACAAGGATGCAAGGTACTAGTTCAGCGTTTTTTTTTTTTTTGTGCTGGGGCCAGTGACGGGATGGAGCCCTGTAGCGTCTGGCAGACTAACTTTGACTCTACTACGAGACACTGACGCCAGGATAACCAGCAAAGGACACTGATCTGTGCGTTAGTGTGAATAAAGTGTCTCACACAACACAATAAACACTTAAGAGAAGTGTGATCAGCTTCTCTTGTGATACATTGTGAACAATAAAGACGAATCTTGTTGAACATAGTGTACCAGTGTGCGTTTCCTAGACAATGGAAGACGTGGACATCCAAGGACACTTCAGCTTCTATCAAGTCACCGATATCTGTCGAAGGTGTTGAGAACACCATAGCTCAAGTTACAAAGAGCAAGGTATGTTACGAATTTCTTGTAGATCGGGGGATTGCGCAATTCTTGAGTCACAAGGAGTTTGTAATCAACCTATAATCGGCAGTAAGGTGTGGACTTTTGAGTCCAAACAAGTAAGTATTCGTCAGCCATCATCGAATGAAATATGCTGACATAACACCCCCTAGGGGTAATTTATACTTACAAATTGTATCTCTTGACAGCCCACTGTTGTGATGGTTTCGACAGCTTCTAGACCTCGTCTGCAGGGGCGGCTGTGTAGACGATTTGCTGTCATTTATCAGCTAAGTGTTCATTATATATAATTATATCTTAGCTGGTAAGGCCAAAAATCTCAACAATACCTGCCCTTACCCTTAATTCATCAAAAAATTCATTATGTATTTCTCTTAGTCTCTCTCTTAGCCCTGATATTTCTTCAAAAGACTTCCCCTCCTCACTCGCATAACACTCATTGAGCTGCTGTTCCAAATAATTCTGTAAACCATACCTCCACCTCGCCTCCTCCCTTCCTTTATATTTATAAAACCCCGCAATACCAGGTTTAGCCCTGTTTTCCCACCAATCCAAAATACTCCCTACCCCATCCCTTTCCCTCCACAACTGTCTCCACCAGTCTCTAAACTCTGCGTTCACCACCTCACTCCTCACCAACCTCGCATTTAACTTCCAGAAACTTGAATATACCTTTACCACTCCCTCCCAATCCAGCTCTACCAAAACTGCCCTATGATCCGAAAACCCTACGTCCACTGTTTTTACCCCTCCTACCCTAACTGCCTCCGTTATATAAATCCTATCTAACCTCGCTGAATAATTTCTCCTAACAAAAGTGAAATCCACTCTCCAAGCCTCACTCCCCTCCACGTCCCTCACCCCTGCATCCTGTAAAACATTGCGTAACGACCGTAACACACAACCCGCCCCCCTTGGCTCCACGTCCCCCCCCCCTTATAACACAGTTCCAGTCCCCTCCCCATTACAGTGACTAGAGGTAAACCCCTTAAAAAATACACCAAAACATCTCTCACAAAATCCACCCTCACTACCCCCCCCCCTTCTTCCCACTTTATAATACGTAAGGGACTATTTTCCTTCACAGCCACTGCCACTCCCCCTTTTAACCTAACAGACCCACCTATATACAATTTATAACCTTTTAATGCCAAAGCACAGCCTATCTTATAATTATGTTCTTGTATAAAGCATACATCCACATTATATCTCCTCAAAAACCATTCCATCCATACTCGTTTCACTTCATTCCTCAATCAATTTACATTTACAGTTACTACTGTGAATTATTTTAAAAGTGGTGGTTTACTCTTTCTTCTTGGCACACACCCTCCTATACCGTCCTGCTGTATTGCATCTTTCTTGACAGCTTGCTTATTCACCCCCCTATTCCTTCGTTATCCCTAGAACCATTAAACCCTTCATTACCCCTTCCCTCTTTCCCCTTATGACATACATCCTTTCTCCAAGATTTTACTCCTGTTCTTTGTCCTGGAGTAAGAACATCGTCCATCTCAGACGTTCCTGCAGTTCTCTTATGAGAACTCCCCTCCCCACACACCTCGTCACCTGTCTTTTCTGCCCTATGGACTTCTGCCACAACGTTGTGCACATTAACATTAGTGCACACAGTATTCCTAACCTCCAGATCTTGCTGCGCTGTCGCCTGCACCAGGTTACTCCCATCATCCTCCTGTCCCTTCTCAACGTCATGCAAAAAGGAACTTAGTACTTCCTCCAGCAAGCCATCCTGTTGGCCCGTACCCTCCTCATCAGACGTCGATGTCGTCTGTCCCTTATCAACCGTTAGTGTTACACTTTCCTCCATAGCCGCCTCAGCCCTATCCACTTCTTCATTCCAACGTCAAGGAGTCTTGTTTGGCCTTACTCCTTCCTCCAACGCCCCCATAGCATTCCTCTGATGTAAGATCACTGGTGCCTGTTCCCTCCGTCCAGCTTTTTTATAGCATTGGGCCGCCATATGTTCATAAGAACCACATAATCTGCAAGTCTTCCGCTGCCCTGAGTAGTACACGTACACCTGCGTCCGGAAGACCTCCATAAGTACGTATGATGGAATTGGCTGCCTCAACGTCATTTTCAGTGTAAATGATCCTTCAGGTAGCCCCTCATAAGGTCCATTTTGCCACACCCCCATCTCAGCTGAGTGGATTTTTCCATAGCTGCTAAACACCGCCATCACATCATGCTCTGTCGCCTCAAAAGGCACGATTCGTACCTTCACCCACGTCACATAGCTGGGCACATCATGTAAGCAGACTTCCACCATAGTGTTCACTGCTAGCCTTTTCTCTTGATATTTGTTGACTATGCTTGCGTAGAATCCTGCTTCCTTAAAATTGATGAAAATTCTCGACACACCATTTACTGCTACTCCATATAATTCTTCGTTTGGTATTCCATATACTTCACTGATGATGGCATGCAGTAACACCTGCATTGTTGTTCCTGTAAGCGTGCCACGCACCAATTCCACACAAACAGTGTTTACCAGGCGTCCAATGCGATCCGCCATGTTGTATGCACAAAACAGGAAAATCCGCAGTAAACCAGTTGAAACAGGAGCTACTGCACAGCCCGTCCACACTGCCCGAGAGCGATGAGGACAATGCAACCAGAATTAGGTGGATTAGGCGAGGTGAGGTGCCAGAGGTCACCTGTACCCTCAACACGTTGTAGAAGCTACCAGCGGTCTCCAGTTCACTCAACATGCAATTCAAATTCTTTTTATCAGTAAACTTCTACATTAAATTACTTTTATAGTAGACTTTTTCACTAGCTAGCCTACTTAGGAGATCTGTCAAGTGTACCATTAGTAAAGTTATTGTATGGGACACTGCAAATGTAAATAATATATAAAATTAAATATATCAAAGACTGAAAAAATATGTAAAACTATATATATCCAACACTGTAAAAACTACCACCATAAAAACTTGTGTAAATTGTCACAGTAGTATCAAGCAAAGTTCAGCTTGGGTTCCATGCAACTTCTGTGAAAAAATGACTCATGGGTTGTGTGTAGACATACAGCGGTCCACAACTAATGATATTAATTCAGGAAAATGTTTTTTTTTGGAGTGCCCAAATGACAAACACCTGTGGAAGAAAATTACATCTATACTAAAACACCAACAAAAACACCAACAAAAAATATCCTTCTTAGAAAACTTGACAGACTTGTATAACAGTCGGGATAGTAAAAGGAGCGGGGCAGATGGTGCTGTCACCTCTGGTGCTAGTGCTATCTTAGAGGACAGTACCTGTAAGAGTACAGAAATGAAAGACAGTGCACTAGATGGAGATAGTGGTCCTGGTGTTGATGAAATAGGTAAAGACATAGAAATACTAATTCCTATTGACTATTTCACATCTACAACTACTGTAGTTTTTAATAGTTATCTCATCATCTAAAACATTTCTGGTGTGTTTATCTGTCTCACTTGCAACTAGTGGTCAGGCAAAAAAGTTATCGAAGATGTTCTCTGTACCAAGATACTGTTGTGTTGCAGTGTCTGACAAAATAAATATGGGGAATAAACCCTTAGGATTCTTACCGCGAATAATTTGCCCTAACATAATAGCAAAGTAACTCTCTCTGTCTCTGTCTCTCTCTCTCTCTGTCAAAAGATTTGTTAAGACTTGCTATGCAGATTGATGGTGAAGTTCTCTCTAGGGCAAACTGGGCTCTGTCTTTGATGAATCATCAATGTTTGTTTCAGAGCAGTTTAAGATGATATTAGCTAAACAATTCAAGTATGTCAGAAAATACCTCAAACACTCTGAAATGTAGAAATCTGCAATAATATCTCTTTTTTTTTTAAACTCATTTCTCTATAGATTTTAATATCTTAAATATTTCCAAGAAAACCTATTACAAGTACATTAAAGAATTTACAAATAATATTGGTTTATTTACTGTTGCTTTTTTCGTGTGTGTGTGTGTGTGTGTGTGTGTGTGTGTGTGTGTGTGTGTGTGCGTGTGTGTGTGTGTGTGTGTGTGTGTGTGTGTGCGTGTGTGTGTGTGTGTGTGTGTGTGCGTGTGTGTACTCACCTATTTGTACTCAGCTAATTGTGGTTGCAGGGGTCGAGACTCAGCTCCTGGCCCCGCCTCTTCACTGATCGCTACTGGATCATCTCTCTCTCTGCTTCCTGAGCTTTGTCATACCTCTTCTTAAAACTATGTATGGTTCCTGCCTCCACTACTTCACTTGCTAGGCTATTCCACTTGCTGACAACTCTATGAC
>NW_027196669.1:0-82258 GCF_038502225.1 Cherax quadricarinatus | reverse complement strand
ATTCTATTTCAAAATTGGGTTCATTATTTTGAAACGCCCTGTATTATAAGGAAAATATTTTACCGTACATCTGTTTACAGTTTTAACAAATAATCTCTCTGTATACATGTACTGTACTGAAGAGCTTGTTTAACTTGACTGTTGTGTTACAGGACTCTCCCCTCGAGTTGTTGTTGGTGTGGTTGGGATTGGCCATGTACCTGGCATTGTGACTCACTGGGGTAAAGTCACCGATGCTGATATTGCTCCTATCATGAGGTTAGTCAAATTTCTAATTCTCTAAGCACTTTCTCTATCTTTAGTTTTCTTGTGTCTTGTAAGTGACCTTCAGATGTGATATGCTTGAGTGTGTGTACATATTTTTCTTTTAGATTTTGTTCTTATATGTATCCCTATATTGCAAGTTGTATGAATATACTATGCCAATTAATAATTAATTTTTCACTTCAGTGGCATGAATGGATGGGTGGGTTGGTGGGCGAAGGTGGGATGGAAAACATTTCAGTCATCCAGTCACTGTGTTACAAGAAGTGTGCTGTTCTCACAGTTCAGATTATCCTCCTTCAGAGTGCGGACACTGTACTTCTCACATCCAGGACTTACTGTATTTCGCAGCCTATTAGACGCATTTTTTTTTTCCATAAAATGTCTCCAAAAACCACCCTGTGTCCTATAAACTGAAGGTCAGTGATGGGAGCTATAAGTTTGGGGTAGGGGGTGGGCTGTAGTTCTTCGGGTTGTGTCCGATGCCGAGCCATTGAAACTAAAACAAGTCTTCTAAGCTGCGAAATATGTTAAGTCTGGCTAACCAGTTTTCCAGAATCCTTTTATACAGTTCTCATTGTTAAAGTACAGTGGGTGGCACGACCCCAACATAATTTAATGTTCAAAGTAATATCCTACCCTGGTTTATTTGTCGACGAGACAGAAAGTTATACAGTAAGTCCTCGACTTAAAAACACATTGAGAATTTTCTGTATTGTGTATAATATCATTATTATATATTTACACAATGCAGAAGGTCCCAACGTATTTGTAAATTGATGGCTTTCTGTATTATGAATATTATACACAATTCAGGAGATCCCCAATAAGTTTGTAAGTCAAAGACTTGCTATACTGGCCTGGCAACTCGGTGAAGGATGTACAGTGGTCCCTCACTTATCGTAGTTCTCGGCAATCATAGATTTCGGAAATCATAGGGCTATTTTCGTATAAACATGGGCTCACTTTTCATAGGTTGACTCGTGAGTCATAGTTCATCCGGGACGTGTACCCACGGCGTGAGCCGGGGCGGCAGCCAGTCTGGCATTGTTTACCAGTGAGCGAAGGTCCCCTCACGTGCTCCAGCGAAATATTTCATAATATTCCATTTATTTTAGTGCTTGCAAGTACAGTGGACCCCTGCATACCGTTGGCATCGCATAACGTTAAATCCGCATACCGATACATTTTATCGCTAAGATTTTGCCTCGCATACCGCTAAAAAACCCGCTCAATGCTATTCGTCCGAGACGCGTCTATGTGAGGCCTGAGCCAGCCTCTCATGTTCTGCTGGTGGCATTGTTTACCAGCCAGCCTCCGCGGTAACATCCAAGCATACAATCAGAACATTTCGTATTACAGCGTTTTTGGTGATTTTACCTGCAAAATAAGTGACCATGGGCCCCAAGAAAGCTTCTAGTACCAACTCTGTGGTAAAAAGGGTGAGAAATATTATCGAAATACTGTGGTACCATGGTCAACTGCTGCTGCTGCTGCTGCTGTAGCACCGTCAGCTGCTGCTGCTGCTGCTGTAGCACCGTCAGCTGCTGCTGCTGTAGCACCGTCAGCTGCTGCTGCTGCTGTAGCACCGTCAGCTGCTGCTGCTGCTGTAGCACCGTCAGCTGCTGCTGCTGTAGTACCGTCTGCTGGTGCTGTAGCACCGTCTGCTGCTGCTGTAGCACTGTCAGCTGCTGCTGCTGCTGTAGCACCATCAGCTGCTGCTGCTGCTGTACCACCGTCAGCTGCTGCTGCTGCTGTAGTACAGTCTGCTGCTGCTGTAGCACTGTCTGCTGCTGCTGTAGCACTGTCAGCTGCTGCTGTAGCACTGTCAGCTGCTGCTGCTGCTGCTGCTGCTGTAGCACCGTTGTTGGTGTGGCTTATTGAGAATACCAAGAAACAATTAACCCCAGAGGGTTAGCCACCCAGGATAACCCAAAAAAGTCAGTGTCATCGAAGACTAACTTATTTCCATTGGGGTCCTTAATCTTGTCTCCCAGGATGCAACCCACACCAGTCGACTAACACCCAGGTGAACAGGGAAAAATGCCTGGAACTAGTGCTCATATTGGTGAATTTAAAGCCAGCAAAGGTTGGTTTGAGAGATTTAAGAATCGTAGTGGCATACACAGTGTGATAAGGCCTGTTCTGGAAGAAAATGCCAAACAGGACCTACAGTACTCAGGAGGAAAAGGCACTCCCAGGACACAGTGTCTCATCAGTCATTGCTGCATCTTCAATAAAGGTAAGTGTCATTTATTCTTCATTTAGTAGAGTAGTACATGCACAATATATATTGTGCATGTACTACTCTACTATTGTGCATGTATCCTTCTCTTTGTGTGTAGGAAAATGTATATTTTATGTGGTAAAATTTTTTTTTTCATACTTTTGGGTGTCTTGCACGGATTAATTTGATTTCCATTATTTCTTATGGGGAAAATTCATTCGCATAACGATAATTTCGCATAACAATGAGCTCTCAGGAACAGATTAATATCGTTATGCAGGGGTCCACTGTACTAAATAAGCTACCATGGCTCCAAAGAAAGCTCCTAGTGACAAGCCTGTGGTAAAGAAGGTGAGAAATACGATTGAATTTAAGAAAAACATCATTGAACAATATGAAAGTGGTACAAGTGCGGCCGAACTGGCCAGGATGCATAAGAAACCCTACACAACCATATGTTCCATAGTGGCCAAGAAAAAGGAAATCAAGGATGCTGTTGTTGCAAAGGGGGGGTAACTATGCTGACAAAAATGAGATCACCAGTACTCGAAGAGGTTGAGAAGTTATTATGGGTGTGGATAAATGAGAAACAATTAGCAGGAGATACTCTTATGACTTCGATTATTTGTGAAAAGGCTAGGCAGTTGCACAATGATCTGGTAAAGAAATTGCCTGCAACTAGTGGTGATGTGAGTGAATTTAAGGCCAGCAAAGGTTGGTTTGAGAGATTTAAGAACTGTACTGGCATACACAGTGTGGTAAGGCATGGTGAGGCTGCCAGTTCGGACCACAAGGCGGCTGAAAAATATGTGCATGAATTCCAGGAGTACATAGAGGCTGAAGGACTGAAACCTGAACAAGTGTTCAATTGTGATGAAACAGGCCTCTTTTGGAAGAAAATGCCAAAGAGGACCTTCATTACACAAGAGGAAAAGGCAATGCCAGGACACAAGCCTATGAAAGACAGGCTGACGCTAATGTTCTGTGCTAATGCTAGTGGGGATTTCAAAGTGAAGCCATTAGTAGTGTACCATTCTGAAAATCCCAGGGTGTTCAGGAAAAACAATGTTATGAAAAGTAAATTGTGTGTGTTTTGGAAATCTAATAGTAAGGCATGGGTCACGAGGGAAATTTTCGTCGAGTGGTTCAATGAAGTGTTTGGCCCTAGTGTGAAGAATTACCTCCTGGAAAAGAAATTAGATCTCAAGTGCGTGCTAGTAATGGACAATGCACCTGCTCATCCTCCAAACTTGGATGACCTAATTTTCAAGGAGTTTGGGTTCATCACAGTAAAGTTCTTGCCCCCGAATACCACTCCTCTCCTCCAGCGCATGGACCAGCAGGTCATTGCAAACTTTAAAAAAAACTATACCAAAGCAATGTTTCACAGGTGCTTGACTGTGACCAATGACACTCACTTGACCCTAAGGGAATTTTGGAGAGAACACTTCAGCATCCTCCATTGCATAACCCTTATAGGTATGGCTTGGGAGGGAGTGACTACCAGGACTTTGAACTCTGCCTGGAGAAAATTGTGGCCAGATTGTGTCGACAAGAGGGATTCTGAAGGGTTTGGGACTGACCCTGATGAGCCTATGTCTGTTGTAAAATCAATTGTGGCACTGGGGAGTTCCATGGGGTTGGATGTGAGTTTGGAGGATGTGGAAGAATTGGTAGAAGACCACAACGAAGAGCTCACCACTGAGGAACTGCAAGAGCTTCAGCAGGAACAGCAACAGATCGCAGCTCAGAATCTTGCTGCAGAGGAGGAGGAAGAGAGATGGAAGATGGTGCCTTCTTCAGAAATTAAAGAGATTTTTGCTATGTGGGGTAAGATGGAAAAATTTATGGAGAAACATCACCCTGACAAGGTTGTTGCAAGCCATGTTGGCAACATGTACAGTGACAAAGTCTTGGCCCATTTTAGGGAAGTTTTAAAGAGACGCCAGAAACAGAGCTCTCTGGACAGTTATTTTGTGAGACAGGACTCCAGTGACTCTCAAGGTGGTCCTAGTGGCATTAAGAAACAGAGAAGAGAAGCAACCCCAGAAAAGCAATTGGTACCTGAGGTGTTGCTGGAAGGGGATTTCCCTTCCAAACTATAAACAATCCACTCTCTCCTCCTCCTCCAGTCTCCCATACACTAAGAAGAATCTCCAGTAAAGGTAAGTGTTATGCTGTTAATGTTTCATTCATCATTTCTCATTGTATTGTTTATGCACTACATGTATATTTCAGGAACGGATTAATTGTATTTACATCATTTCTTATGGGGAAAATTGACTCGCAAATCGTAGATTTCATTAATAGTAGCAGCTCCAGGAACGGATTAACTACGAAAAACGAGGGACCACTGTATTAGGATTTCCTGTGGCTACTGACTGCATCCTAAGTGTTTCAGGGCTTGTGTGGTGGAAGGTTGTGTGTGTGTGGTCTCCCTGTACTGGGTGGTCTTGAGGACTGAGTTTGTCGGACATTTTAGGCTATTGATGAATTAATATGGGCATGAAAAAGTTGCTCACACAAGAGACAATTTCAGAGATCGTTGGATTACATAATGCAGGCTGTCAAAAAAAAAAAAGAGAGGAAAATGGAAGAAGTACAAAAGAATTGCATAGTAAAAGGGTTAGTTGGTGTGTTCGTCTATGTGTTAACATTCGATGGTAATAATAATAAATGGGAAGTACAATGCCTGCACTCTAAAGGAGGGGTTCGGGATATTAGCAGTTTGGAGGGATATGTTGTGTATCTTTATAGGTATATGCTTCTAAGCTGTTGTGTTCTGAGCACCTCTGTGAAAACAGTGATTATGTTTGAGTGAGATGAAAGTGTTGAATGATGATGAAAGTATTTTCTTTTTGGGGATTTTCTTTCTTTTTTGGGTCACCCTGCCTCGGTGGGAGACGGCTGACTTGTTAAAAAAAAAAAATTAATAATATAGTAACAATTGCTCTGGAGTGCTTTAAATGTCAGGTAACAAAGAGATATTAATATTATTATTATTATTATTATTATTACCATTGACATGCCTTGTTCACTGACTTTAATCATTTCTTAAGATGCCATGAGACAGAGAATGTTAACACTGACGAACACACCAACTAACCCCTTTACTGTGAATTTCTTTTGTACTTCTTCTATTTTCCTCTTTTTTCCTCTTCCAAGTGCTGCTGCTCTTCTATCTTGTACTATGGGGTGCACAATAAAGTACAAATATGCAGTCTTAGAGATTTTAAAACTAGTGTACTGAGTGGTTATAGGAAGGAGATTGAGAGACTTGACACTGAGACGCTGCATTGCCTGTTTCCGTGACTCAGGTTCTCGTACAGCATGCAATACTGACTCGTTGGGGAGAGCCTGTCATAACCCAGAGTTGTCAGCAAACGAGTACGTCAGTAAGCAAGGAAAGGCTGTAATGGTAATATTCATGGGAAGTGCTGTGCATATAGTAAAGGTCATACAGTGCCTTGGGAATAAGTTTTCAGATTTGAATCCAAGGAAGATGAGCATGACTGTTGAGAATGCCTTCACTTTAAGGGAGGGGTTTGGCATATTGGCTGTTTGGAGTGACATCTAAACTGTCATATATGGGCACCTCTGCAAAGACAGTGATTGTGTGAATGATGGTGAAAGTGTTTTTTTATTGGGTCACCCTGCCTCAGTGGGAGACAGCTTATGTGTTGAAGTAAAATATATATATATATATTTTTCATTTCAGAATTCCTCCTCAGTCTCTCTCGAGTAAAATTTTGAAAATTACGTTCAAAATGTCCATATACGGTCTTCTTGGTTACGGCGTGTACAAGTGTTTACCAACTACGGCAAAGTCTGCAATCAATTCATCTGTCCAGTCAGCAGTCACATCTGTTTCAAGTGTTTTACCAATATGGAGAAAATAAGAGAAGGTAAGAATACTGATAGTGTTTATGATGGTAAAAGTTTCTTTTTTGGGTCATCCTATCTTGGTGGGAGATGGCCAATGTTAAAAAAAAAGTCTTGCTGTAAATGTTATAAAAATCTAAAGTAATTGGCATATGTAATGAATAGTTAAATGTAAAGGATATGGAAAAAGGATTTGAATATATTTGTATGTTCTCTAGAAGTAGAATATATGTGTTCATTAATGTAAAACCAAAATCTCGCCATATTGTTAAAGTGAGAAATTGTGTTACAGGAGTTAAACTGACTTTGTACTTACTGTGGTTAACCCTTCATCGCGCAATTGGTCCGAAAATTTGAAATTCGAACTGAACTCCCTATGGTGGATAGAGTAACTCAATACAAGGTCACTGATCCCATATAAATTGATTTCTGATGGTTAGTTTTCGAGCAATTGCTAATCTCTGGAGACCGAAAATATTAGGCTGCTCCCGACAAAGGGATTAAAAAATTTGATGTTGCAAAACTTGCAATTGTTAATAAAACACACCAAAACAATTTTTTAAATTTAATATACAAACAGACAATATAAAAAACATAAATGGAACTTGAATCAAAACATTTTTTAATTGTTACAAAAATATAAAAAGGAAGCAAATCTCAACAATGACAAATTGCAAAGGGATGCAACTTTCAATCCCTATATTCCTGAGATTCATTTGGATGACCAATTATTCTATATTGCTAATTGATGGTATGGTAGTCGCTGAAGCAATTTCTATCACTCTTTATCCAGATTTACTTTGCATACAGAACACTGGAATGAGGATGTGACCAATTTCTTCGAGTGGCTGCAATAGTTGCAATCGTAATACCTTACTTTTTCTTCACTAATTTCTGTTTTTTGGCTGGCCTTTCTTCCTCCTCATCATCACTTGACACCTGTGCATCCGGTGGCAAGTATTCATCACCACTATCCAGCAATTCTGGTTCATCTACCTCTGCTTCTGAGTCACTCTCTTCAGAAACGCAGACATACCTCGACCTGCTGGTGGACTGCTCCCCATAAAACAACTTCTCATTGATCTGGAAGGACAATAGAAACCTCCTGTATAGATCCAGACCACTACAGAGTTCATATATGCAATTGAAATTTTTTTATAAATATTTATTTGAGTAAAATTGGACATTCCCGGAAACTCGTGCAAGACCGAAATAATTCGGTATAAAATGTTTGCACTTTTTTCAACTGCATGCTACACTCATATTATGCTTCACACGGACTTTAGGTATATATCAAAATATGCCTAAACTATTCATGTAAGCACTAAACACAACAATCAGTACTTACCGACATTGTAGAATGTATAATCCAAGAGTAGATTAGTAAGGGTGGAGGGAAAAATGCGTGTGTGGGCGGAGCCAAGCCACCAGTGTTTATATTTTGATCTCTCAACCAATGGGAAGGCGGCAGAAGCGAACTGTACTTAGCTGAAGAGACTCAGGGAAGGCTTGTGATTGGTTGGAACTAAAGAACGGGAAGCTGGCCACGCGGGGCGTGAAGTATGACACGCGCCAAAAACACGTAATCAATACCGAATTTATCCGGACCAACACGATAAAGGGTTAAGTTGATATGGTCGAGGGCATACAATTTTAAGGATACAAGTTTAGTTTCCAGCACTTCTTATGCAACATGAGAGCTATGTTACTGTAGTTGAGACATTAGTACAAGCTGAAG
Organism: Cherax quadricarinatus; assembly: GCF_038502225.1. NCBI lineage: Eukaryota > Metazoa > Arthropoda > Malacostraca > Decapoda > Parastacidae > Cherax > Cherax quadricarinatus. The sequence goes on along the minus strand of NW_027196669.1, from coordinate 74,147 downwards.
GATACAACTTGAGTTAAATATTATAATTTCAGCAAAGGTAGTTGGTGAGGCAAGCGAGAGTGCTTATCTTAGTGGGTAATTCATTTAGAAAATGATAATGTTCAAATTTAAGTGCAACAGATTTATTTACTAACTCACCAGAGAATAAACAGAAGGCACTGAAAAAACCCATGGCTCAACTATCTCTGTAGAGACAAAACCCACTATCGCAATATTGTATAATGAAGTGTAGTGTGACCTAAGTGTAAGTAGAAGTAGCAAGACATACCTGAAATCTTGCATGTTTATGAGACAGACAAAAAACACCAGCAATCCTACCATCATGTAAAGTTAGAATATATATTATCTAATTTATTTATTACAGGACTTCTGAGTTTTCTCTAGATTTTTTTTTTTAAGTTGTCCATCTCCCACCTAGGCAGGGTGACCCAAAAAGAAAGAAAATCCCCAAAACTAAAATATCTTCATTTTGGTAGTTTTCTTTCTTTTTGGGTCACGCTGCCTAGGTGGGAGACGGCTGACTTGTAGATTTTTTTTTTTTTTCAGCAAGTCGGCCGTCTCCCACCGAGGCAGGGTGACTTGTAGATATGTGTACCATATTATTGTTAGTAATTTTTATACCCATAATTAAATTGTTTGTTCTTTCTTCTTCAGAAGTTATTGAAGAGACCACTGAATCAACAACAGGTGAACATAGTACAAGTTCATTGCAAACAAAAGATGTGGAGAAAGCTGTGACTCCTCAGTCTATAACACTTTCACAGAATATAGTTGCAAAGAAAATGGCCATAGTCAACCAAGAAATAGAACATATCTTTAATTCTGAGAGTGTTTTTAATGTAAATAAATTTGAAAGATCATACCATAAGCACAAAGTTTTGCATGGGAATGTCGATACCGAATATAGTAGAAGTGGTGATGAACTGATGAGCTGTCAAAGCAAGCAGGAGGTTCAACAGACTAGTAGCCTCAAGCAAGTGTTGAATGTCCAAGAGAGTTTTCCATCATTGCTTAATAGCAAGACATGCTCAGCTGTTTCTTGTTTAAGTGACAATCATCTTGTCTCAAAAGAGTCTGATGCTACTGCTTTTTCTGGAGAAACTGGTGGGTTGTGCATTGCTTCCAGTTCTAATGTCAGTACTGATGTTTGTGAGAAGGATATTTTTAATTTCAGTTTAGAAGAAAGTGCTTTAAAGTTAGATCAGACATTTGAACAACCTGCAAAAAAGAAAAAAATGTCCTGTTTGAAAAGTTTATCTGCAGTGAAGGAAATAACATTGCATCAGAGTGAAGATGAATATGATCATGTCACAACTGGTCTAGTTTATGCAGTTACATCATTTCCAGGTTCTGGCATAGACCAAAATGATTATATGAATGGCTTAATTGAGGGCTGCAGGTGTATTGGGGTTTGTTCTGAAAGCTGTGCTTGCACTCAAGTTAATGGGTTCCCTTATGAAGATGGGAAGCTGAGGCTTGATTATGAATCTAGGCCAATATTTGAGTGCAATGATGATTGCAGTTGTTCAGAAAATTGCCCAAATCGTCTTACACAACATGGCCCGCTTACTGGGTTAAAAATTAATTTGATTCCAGAAAAGGGATATGGTGTTATAACATCACATTTTATTCCTAAACATGCCTTTGTATGTGAATATGCTGGGGAGTTTATTAGTGTAGAGGAAGCTCAGAGGAGATTTTCTAAACAAGGTGACAAAGAGTCAAATTATATCCTGATCTTAAGGGAGCACACAGTAAGTAGCACTTCTCAACCATGGATTACAATAATTGATCCAACTGTTGTTGGAAACATTGGCCGTTACATTAATCACTCTTGTGATCCTAATCTAGTGGTGGTACCTGTTAGAGTGCACAACATGGTTCCCATTGCAGCCCTGTTTGCCAAGAAAGATATTGTTTCTGGTGAGGAGCTTTGCTATGATTATAATACTGAGAATAAATTTGTGGTAACACATTCTCTTGTGGATAATAGCAGTATGAATGTCAGAGAAGCTGATTGTTCATTAAGTGTAGAGATAGCTACAGGAGAGAGAGTAGTTTTGCCTTCATGTAGCAGGAGTGTAAAAGGTACTTCACAATTGCAACTCGATCGTACTTCCCATAAAACTGTAAGTAAGTTATGCTTGTGTAAAGCAAAGAACTGTAGACGTTTCTTACCTGTTAATGATACATTATTTTGACTATGAAAGTTTGAGAATATTTTTATGTAATTGTTGAAATGTAGCGAGATATATTTCTTAACATTTGTAAATCTAGTTTTTCTTGGCTTTTTTTTCTTATCGCTTTTACAGGTTTTCTTTATAATGGTGAAACAAAAAAAAAAGATTGTTGTATAAATTTAATATATGTAATAGTTTTAAAATATTTTTATCTATACCCACAGCATTAAAGTGTTATTACCACATTTTTATCTCATTTAATTTCTGTTGTGTTTATCTTTACATCCAGTTACGTACTTGCACACTTGTCTTCTGTTGCTGACCTCCATTTACTCCAATTAAAAATGATTGATTTCCTTTATCTCACCCCACATGCAGCATTTTTTAACACATTGCAACTTAGTATGTTTTCTGCTGCCCTTCCGAGTTTAGTGCTTCAGCTTAAATGTAATATTAATGCTATTCTTTTCCTTTATTTCCCCCAAACTTGCAGCATTTTTCTAATATATAATGCAACTGCTCTATAGTAAAACTTAGATCTAGATGACAATTATTCCCATTTCTGTTTTTGGAGGAAATTTTGTTTCCATTCCAATTTCCTTTAAGAGTTGGATAAAATAGTTTTCTCCAGACTCGTGAAGTAAAGTGCAGTACGATGCAAGTTGTGGTGACTCTCGAAACCAACCATACCAACAACTTCCACACCATTGTATTACAGTATTACTAAATATTTCTTGGTTATTACTTCTTCCAATACATTTGTCTTTGATGAATGTTTGTTTAGTATGGTTATGGCGAGTTCTTGTATATTTGGTACAATTTGGTTAGGAAATATGACCTATTTTTACCACCGTTGACAGTAGGTGTTGATAGGCAACTGTGGTGGTTGATTCTGCCTGCCACATGTTTGCACAGGTATTGTACAGGGCCACATTAATCCTCTCCATGCACCTGCATATCAACAGGTAACAACCATTACAGGTCGGCCATCACTAATCCAGCAATTTGTTATCCAGTTCCATCAGTAATCTGGCACTAATTTCGGCTAGCATAAGTTCAAATTTCATCATTATACTAACTCAGAAATTGTGTAGATGGTTGTAAATCTACAGCAGCAAGCCAGTGGAGGAGAAAGCAGTTATGAAAATGAGGAAGATGTAGCAGAAAGAGTCTAGTGATAGGTTAATTAAGTGTATTTTAACCTAACCACTCTGTAATCCGACAAACTCACTAATCTGGCACACTACAGGTCCCAGTGATGCTGGATTAGTGATGGCTGACCTGTAGTACATTTTGTAAGGAATTGTTATATTTTTTTTTTCCGATGTTGATGTGTTGGCATGTGATTGTGGTAGTAAATTCAGGGACCAACGAGCATAATCATTTTTTTTTATTGGTTCAATTTCAATGGAATTATTACTGTGAATTAAGCAGCATTTGAAACCTAGACATTGTGTTTGTAGTGACTTTTTTCCTTACAGTTAGATAAAAAAAATAGCGCCCCATTTTATAGGGCTTAAAACTATCCCTCCACTACAAAATTGGTAAGACTTGCAGTGTTCTAATTGACATCAGATGAAAGATAACGAGTTAGGTAATCTAATTACGTGGACGTTTGAGTGAAATGTCAGATTGCATTATACAAATTGTTGAAATATTTTTTTTTTAAGGACTTTTTGGGAGAAAAATTCAATAAAAACAAAACGGTAAAACATATCGCAAACCTTCTACGTAATTCAATAGAACTATCATTCCTCAGTAACGTGTGAAAAAATCATGATGCTCCTATAAATACTCTGCATGAGAGGGAAAGTAATGTCAATAACTTATTCCTTAGTTATATATAATTATGTTTTCTGTAAAACTCTACGGTTATGGCGCTCCAAATCTGAGCGTGTTGCACCCCTCCATCCTTTTTCACAGCCCTCAGGCAACTGAGCCACATCCACTCTGTGCTCTTCACTTTAGTCCTCACAGAAGTTGCCATGTAGAGTATTTAGAATGAAACAATCATAAAAATCGTAATTTTCGGAGTAAAAAAAAAATAATTATCACATGTCCTTCTCATGACAGCAAGAACAAAAAATTACATTTTTGGACAAGCATTCTTAGAAATATGATAGAAACAAGCTGATTGCATCTACATGTTGCTAGAATTATGCACTATTTTTTGATAAGAAAACATTTTTTCCATAATTTTTCAGTTTAAATTTTTTTATCACTCCAAAAATGCTCGTTGCTCCCTTAAAGTACTACCATACAATTGTACAGGGTCTGCTAGTCCTCTGCATACACTTGCATATCAAGTTGGAAACCTAATCGTTTTTTTCCAGTATGTCCTTCAGTCCAAATAGCTATTTCATGTAACTCATAGGTTTTCAGGAACATAACCCACACGTTAACTGGATTTCTTACATACGTAAATTGTGATTAACCATGGCATGTAAAGCAAGTGCTGGTGTTCAAATGAAGCATGTGAATATAACTCGCCTGACATGGAATAAAAGTAGTTCTGGGTCACCACTATGACCATGGCAAAAGAACCTCATCTATCCACTATAAGATAGGTAAGTAAAATTAATGTGCTTTTTACCCCTCTATTTTCATTGTGGGTTCAATGCATTGTGCAGTGTTTATTATATCTGTAAATTGTGCAAACAGTCCTGAAATATGTCTAGTGAAGTCCTGTTTTTGCTACTGTTTATATATTCGGAATTACCTGACATCTGTCATTTTTGGACACCATCTCCCTGCCTATTAGTCTGTTGTATCAAGGTTTTACTTTATAATAAATAAAATTTTAGGATCTGGTGAAAGTTAGTAATAGAATTCTCAAAAAAGCAGTCAGAGGTCTGTTAGTATATTTTTTTTTGTAATGGCTGTAAGTGCAGAGTGATGCATTCATGACATCTTTTAATAATTTTTTTACCATTGATGAACTGAAAAAAAGATGTTTGCTAATTAATGGAGGATTTAATAAATGCTGCACTTGTGCAACATTAGGGTATCTTCATTCAGGAAATGTTTTGCTAACCAGTGGCGGCTTCAGTCTAGTGCAGAGAAAAGTGGAAGATTAGGAGGAATTTGAGGTAATCAGTCCCTCAGCCTGGAGCCAGTGTGTTCAGTCCATCAGTGGGGGATTTATTATTATTTGTAATAGTAATGTGCTGCATCTTGTAAATGCCATTCCAAAAATTGTGTTTTCCTTTAAAGTTTCTTATTTTTTTTAGGTCCCCTTTGCCTCCCAACAATCTGGGTCCACACAGATTTGGCACATTTTTTGTAAATATAAGAATTTTCATCTAACCCTGTTTTGTTAACCCTTGGAAAGTACAGTACTTTCAACTTTTATAGGTATTACATGGTACTGCTGGCTTATAGTATATGGTATTTGATATTTGTTGATGCATGTACAGTACATGAATCAGTAGCTACGTGGTTGGGAAATACAGTACATAGTTCACTTATTGTAGATAACTACACTGTGTATACTTTTTAGCCTTCCAGTATGTTGACTGTATACTAATTTTTTTGCAAGTTTATTATTGAATGTTTGTTCTGCCAGTGTTTGCCATGAATGAAATACTGCACCCTAATGTAACTCCTATTTTTAAAACGGGACAAGTCGTTACCGTCAAATTACCGCCCAATAAGCCTGACCTCAATTGTAGGCAAATTACTAGAGTCAATTATAGCTGAGATTATAAGAAGCCATCTCGATAAGCATAGCTTGATTAATGATACTCAGCATGGATTCACAAGAGGCCGGTCTTGTCTAACTAATTTATTAACTTTCTTCAGTAAAGCTTTTGAGGCTGTTGAGCACAATAAAGAATTTGATATTATTTACTTAGATTTTAGTAAGGCTTTTGATAGAGTTCCGCACCATAGACTGTTAAAGAAAGTGGCAGCTCATGGCATTGGGGGAAAAGTGCTCTCGTGGATCGAGTCATGGCTCACTGACAGGAAGCAGAGAGTGTCCATAAATGGGGTTAAATCCGAGTGGGGATCTGTAACAAGTGGCGTTCCACAGGGATCAGTCTTGGGCCCGTTGTTGTTTATAATATATATCAATGATCTTGATGAGGGAATTACTAGTGATATGAGCAAATTCGCCGATGACACAAAGATAGGTAGGATAATTGATTCAAACGTAGATGTTATGGAACTTCAGGAGGATTTAAACAAACTCTATTCTTGGTCAGAAAAGTGGCAGATGCAGTTCAATGTAGATAAATGCAAGGTTCTGAAGCTTGGGAGTGCCCATAACCCTAGTACTTATAAGTTAAATGATGTAGAACTTAGCCATACAGATTGCGAAAAGGACTTGGGGGTTATGGTGAGCAGCAACCTTAAACCAAGACAGCAATGCCTAAGCGTACGTAATAAGGCAAATAGATTACTGGGATTTATATCAAGAAGTGTAAGCAACAGAAGTCCAGAGGTCATACTGCAGCTTTATACATCATTAGTAAGGCCTCACCTAGATTATGCAGCTCAGTTCTGGTCTCCGTATTACAAAATGGACATAAATTCGTTAGAAAACATTCAGCGTAGGATGACTAAATTAATACATAGCATTAGAAATCTTCCTTATGAAGAAAGATTGAAGACTCTTAAGTTACATTCACTTGTTAGACGAAGAATGAGGGGAGACCTGATCGAAGTGTATAAGTGGAAGATAGGTATTAATAAAGGGGATATTAATAAGGTCTTGAGGATGTCTCTCCAAGAGAGAACCCACAGTAATGGATTTAAATTAGATAAGTTTAGATTTAGAAAGGACATAGGAAAGTATTGGTTTGGAAATAGGGTAGTTGATGAGTGGAACAGTCTACCTAGTTGGGTTATTGAGGCTGGGACTTTGGGTAGTTTCAAATTTAGGTTGGATAAGTACATGAGTGGGAGGGGTTGGATTTGAGTGGGACTTTCACATCAGAGCTTATTTCTTGGGTGGCATTGAAAATTGGGTTGGTCAAATGTTTTGTTAGTGGGATGAATTGTAAAGGACCTGCCTAGTATGGGCCAGCAGGCCTCCTGCAGTGTTCCTCCTTTCTTATGTTCTTATGTACCTTAAGTATTTGAGATTGTACATATGTTATTACAGTATTAATTATCTACTTGTACTCCATACTTTTATTATTTACAAATCTGAATGATTTTTACCAGGTTTACTATTACCGCTGTTTTCATTCAGCCCAACTCGTGACAGTGTGAAATGGAGCATTGACAAAGACCAGACTGAGTACTTAATTACTGTATGAACCATTCAGGTTTAGTCCTTTCTTGAAAATAATAATAATATTTAGTCTTATTAGTTTCAAGCATTTTTTCTGTTTACCTGGCTGTTGTTATATGTGTGGGGCATACAGTGTCCTCTGGTCAGGTAATATTTTAATTATTTAAGTTTAACAAGCTAAGGTTATATTTGATGAAATAAGGTTAACCTATCTATAAACCAGGGTATGGGTAGGGATTGAACTTGCAGCTAGGGAGTCATAAAACTCCAGCTCGGTGTGTTAGCCATTCGGCCAACTGGCTGCAATACTGGCTAATGCGCCGATCTGGAGTTTTACAACTCACTAGTCACGAGTTCAATCCCCGCCAGTGCCATGGTTTGTTTGCAATTGTCTCATTATTTCATGAGTCTTAACCTAGTTATTGTAAAACACAAATCACTTTGATAAAAACATGCAAAGCAAACTGTTCAATTAACTTCATTGCCTCTCATATGTTCATTCAATCACTTATCAAATGTGTTTCATAATAGTGTAATTTTTGAGATCAATACAAAAAAGTTACTTAATATGCAAGAAATATATTTTGTCTTTAATGTAAGAAAGATTTGAATGACTTAGAAGTCTCGTATGTAAATAAAATAGTTTCATATATTGTAGTTTCTATTTGTAGAGAACTGTTTCTACTTGACTATGTACAAACATGAATATGCAAACTTAGGTTTTTATATGTAAGTTTTGAATTGGAAAGTGTTTTTCTTGAAAATACTTAGATCTGTTAATAATGTGATTAAAATAGTTCTTTAATTTGATTAATCTTTATAAAGTTAAAAGTAATCAGTCCTAGAAAGTGCCTGTTATTAAAGTAATTGTGTAAAATAGGTAAGGGGAGTGAGTAGTGAATTACCTTTTGTAGTATCCTAGCTCTTAAGGCTCTTGATCTAGGGAAACAAAGCTACATTTGCTACCTTGGATCAAACCAGATTGTCTCTCATTCCTCATTCCCCAGGTGCTGTATGACCCCTATGGGTTTAGCACTTTGCCATAGAAAATAGAGTGCAGCTTGTGATAAATAGTTGCTATAATCTAACGTTTAATTAAGTCCTTTTTTCAGTGTTTTGATCCTGAAGGTTGACTTAGAGGTTATATGCTATCTTAACCCAAGAGAGGCATACAGGTATACTTCTAGGAATATCCTTCATCTGTTATACCCAGGTATGCCATACCCAGTGAGGACAAATGTTAAAATATGATTGTTGTAATCTGCATTTGTTGTTGGTATTGTGAAATTTGTTAAGTAACAATCATTGAAGTGAATATGAGGTTTTTAACAATTACATTTCACATCCCACACCCTTGAATGCTTAACTAGGGTTCAAAATGCTTCTCAGTGTTGTAGAATTTTATGCCTCTTGTCACATCTAAGTTGAGATTTATCCATACCAGTATTTTAAGATTGGGAGATTAACCCGTAAACGGTCCAAACATATACATACGTATATATGTTTTTACCGCTAGTGCCCCAAACGTAAATATATGTTTTATGTGTCATACATTTAACATTGCCACGATAAGCCTGAGTCGCCTAGACATGAGAGAATGGGTGTGTGCACTCACTGTGCGCCATATTAAAATAATTGGGGATGCCTGGGTACCATATGCTCTTTTTTCCTATTAAAAACAAACAATTTTTTTTTTCTCAAAAAATTTGGGGCACTACGGTGCCAAACGTATATATACATTTGGACCGTTTACGGGTTAATCTGTTATCCTGTTTTCAAGACCACTGGCATTCTTTGTACCCATTAGTTAAATTGTTATTCAGGTTTATTACCAAATATTAAATATGATATTGAGAACTTAATCACTTAAGTGAGAGAGTGTTGAAACCAGTCTTTTATGCTCAAGAAATCATTGTCTAAAATCTGTTTATGTACAGTATTGGAAAGTTACTTTTAAATAAATTTTACTTAGAATTTTTTTTATTTAATGCACGGATACACGAGGTTCTAATATTGCCACTTCATGTTTAGGGTCTTTTTGTCACTTCTTTTTTTTTTTTTTTTTTTTTTTTTTTTATAAAGGGGTATTGGTATTTGTAGATGTCATGGGTCATACTAGCTGGGATTCTTTGTTAATGTGGCTGCTGGTGTGAAGGCTATGGTGGCACAGTATGTCCTTGAAAGGTTTAGACTTTCCCCATGAATCTAAAAATATGGTGACTTTAAGAGGTGATCTCAAGTGTTTGACATGCATTATGATCACTTGGAATGGGAGGTGGTGTTGACAAACTTAAATCAGTTGACATGTTTATTGGTCTTGACTAGGATGTGTATTCCCTTCCAAGGGCATCCTTTGCCCCAGTGAAAGGGTTCTTTATGCCAGGAATGGGACCTCTTGTTCCCTTCATTGGATTGAATCGAAATACCCCTAACCTTATAATATCTCAATTTTACTTTATTAATGGGGAAATTTTCCCCTTTGATGGAATCAAATGCCTAGAGAGAGGGAAGAGACCATTATCAGCACTGTTGTAGCATCTGTGGTCATGCCATGTGATGGAAATTACATCATCTTAAAGAATGACGCCTCTTCAAGGGGGGCTCCTTGGCGTGGTGAAGAGGCTCTTGGTCTGAGGAATTAGCCCTGTCAGTCTTCTTCCTCAGACCGAACCTAATTACCCCCCATTCTCCCCTCCCCTATCCCATCCTCCCCTTTTTCCATTCCTCCTCCTCCTCCTCACCCCTCCCTTTTGCCCTTCCTCTTTTTAGCCTTCGTGATTTCTCCCACAGGCGGGCTAGTTCCTAGGTAGGGGAAAGGACACCGGGGTCCATCCCATTCCGTTGAGGTTTCTTGGCGGTGGCGTAGTTTGCCGTGGAATCTGGATTGCCTAGGGATGTCCCGATCCCTCTCCGGTATCCCGGAGTAGCTTTGGGTGTCTTTTGGGCGACGGGTGTATCTTTGGAAGCCACCTTTCGGATTCCGGGGGTGGTGGCTGAAGGAGGTATGCTTTGTGGCGGATATCCGGCCGCCCTCTCTTTTGTCCACCGAGGTAGCTCGGCAGATGTGAGGTTGCTATCCCAGATTGCTGATTTACTGGCATGAAGGGTAGGGTATGGCACGGGTTCCATGCTGCATCTGCGCTACTAGCGGTGTCGAGTCCTCTTGGGCGCGGAGGGGGATTTCCGGCCCTTTCATTCCTCCTGGGAACTATTCCTCCCCGCTCCCCCCTTTTTTTATTCTTTTTTTTATTTTTATTTTCTTTTCTTCTTTCTTTTTTTTTCTTAAAAACAAAAAGCAAAGGAGTAACCTAACCATGGCAGCCCTAGTCCATGAAACCACTACCCCCGGGCCCCTTCTTGATACCGCACCCCATTCTGACCCTGCCTTGTGTTTAGACCACTCTTCGGACACTCCTGATGCCCCTGTACCTCTTGCTGGTGCTGTTTCCTCACCCGCTTCAGGTACCGGGGCTTCGACTGACTCCTTCGATTTGTCTGAACTCCGCTCTCCTTTGACTATGCTTCCGGCTTCTCCCTCTACGGTACGGCAATTTTCGAATCGCCCACCCATTTCCTGCCGGACCAACTCCGGTCCTACTCCTAAACGCCAACGTCAATCTCCTGATGATGCTCCGTCGTTACCTTCCCATTCTACTCGGAAACGACCGACACGTCAAGCACTCCCTCTCCACGCTCAGTTTTGGACCACACAATGGACTAAATTCTTTACTTTAAGACCAACTTCTTCTTCTGCCTACCTTTCTGACCATAGTATTGCCAAAGCGCTCCTGCGTCATGTTGGCAGAGATATTTCATTTCACACTCTCAAGAGCGGTACGCGCATCGTCACTGTCCAGAATGCTACCCAAGCTCATGATCTTTCTCTCCTTTCGAATATCGATACTACTCCTATCACTATTGAAAAACATCTTTCTCTCAATTCTTGTAGTGGTACTGTCATTCTGCCCCATACCATAGTCCAACAGAATTTCCAGTCATGTGGCAATGACATTTTTGAACAGCTGGAACTCCAGGATCTCCCAATCCTCAAAGTAGACACTTATGTCCTTCCTGCCCGGGGGCGGAGACGTTACCCTTGCAATGTGGCTCGTTTAACTTTTGACAGCCGAGAACTCCCGTCCTCTGTATATGTCGCGGGACATCGGTTACAAGTTCGAAAGGTGATACCTACACCGCAACAATGTAGAAATTGCTGGCGTTTTGGTCACCCAGCGAAATATTGCAGATCTATGGCCGAATGCCCAGTCTGTGGTGCCGACGACCATTCTAATACATCTTGCAGTCAACCTCCATCTTGCCTTAATTGTAATGAAGCTCACCCTTCGTACTCCCGCCGTTGCCAGGTCTACTTAAATGAACGTGAAATCCATTGCCTCAAAGAGGCAGAAGGTCTCCCTTATGCTATGGCAGTTACTCATCTCCGCCTCCAAGGGAGACTACCCCGTGTTTCTTATTCTCGTGTTTCCAAACGTCCCCCCACTTCTGGGGTCCCATCTTCTGCAGCCTCCTCTGTTGTTACCCCTCCCATAGCCACTACGGCATCTAATCCTTTTGCTGTCCTTGGCTCTGACGTCCCGACTACAACTCAGTCTGTTCTCACATCTTCGCGTCCTTCCTCACAAGCCCCAGTATCGACAAGACCTCGTACGACACCTAATACCAATCGCCCCTCTACTCAGAAGTCCAAAAAATCCACATTGCTCAAATCTTCTTTGCCCCTTCCTTCCCTTCTTCCACCTCCACACTTTACCTTTCCAGTCTCTGTACCTAGTTCTTCCCCTCTCTCTGGCTCTATTACAAGTGTGGAGATTCACCCTCCTCCTCGTACTATGCCTTCCACCCCCATCCCCTCCCAAGTTTCTCCCTCTTCTGTCACCTCCCAGGTTTCTACCTCTTCTGTCCCCCCCCACACTTCATCTCCAGTCCCTTACACTTTTCCCTCCCCCTCTACTTTGGTACAGTCCATTACTGTCCCAATCTTTACTCACCCTCCTCCTCCTATCTCCAATATGGTTTCCCATACATCTTTGAATTCAGAAACACTTGAAGCCATTTCAGAATATATTGCAGAGACTAAACCTTCAATGGACACTGATTCACTTCCTGTTCCTTCTCTTCCCTCTCCTCCATCTTCACAACCCCATTCTTCGCAACGCTCCGTTCCTTCGCTACTTGAACATCTTCCAATGCCACCACACGTTGACTTTTCTAACCCCTCTAGTCCGTAGGTGCCTTTACCTACAGATTCCTGATATTTTCTTCATCGCCAATCATGGCCTATTTACAGTGGAATATCCGCGGCCTCAGGGGTAATCGGGGTGAGCTTCAGATGTTGCTTTCCAGGTTTTCCCCTGTTGGTGCTTGCTTACAAGAACCAAAATTACACTCGGCTGTTTTCCAACCTATCTCAGGCTATAATTTATTGTATTCTTCGGATCCTTTCTCAGATGGGACCTTTAATGAAAGTGCCCTTCTTCTACGCAATGATATTCCGTACTGTCAACTATTTGTCCATACCTCGCTGCATTACACTGCAGCCCGTATCCACTTGAATAAGTGGTTTACAATATGTTCTTTATATCTCTCTCCTTCTCGAGCATTTTCTATCCCAGACTTTGCCTTTCTTGTTTCATCCTTACCACCACCACTTCTGTTACTTGGTGATTTTAATGCCCACCATTTCCTCTGGGGGGGGGTCTCATTGTGACTCACGTGGCATTCAGTTGGAGGCTTTTCTTGCCTCTCACCCCCTCCATGTTTTAAATACGGGTACTCCCACCCATTTTGATCCTCGTACTCATACTCTCTCTTGCATCGATCTATCAGTCTGCTCTTCCTCCACTGCACTAGACTTCACCTGGTCTGTTCTACCAGACTTACATGACAGCGATCATTTTCCGATCATTCTTACTTCTCCTTCCTATTCACCACCTTTCCGTAGCCCTCGCTGGCAATTTGATCGGGCAAATTGGGATCTTTACTCACACCTCACTGCTTTTAGTGAGGTTCCTTCTTCATCCTCCATTGATGAGCTCCTACACATCTTCTCGACATCAGTTTATACCGCAGCTTCTCATTCTATACCCCAAACCTCAGGCAGGCATTCTCAGAAGTGCGTGCCTTGGTGGTCTCCTGCTTGTGCTCGTGCAGTACGTTTGAAACGTGCTGCATGGGGCAGGTACCGGTACAATAGAACCGCTGAGAGACTTGTTGATTTTAAGCAGAAGCGTGCGATCGCTCGCCGTGTCATCCGTGAAGCTAAACGCACTTGTTGGCGAGACTATGTTTCCACCATCACCTCTGCTTCTTCTATGAGTGCAGTCTGGAAAAAAGTGAGGAAATTGAGTGGTAAATACTCTCCTGACCCGGCTCCTGTTCTACGGGTCACTGGTGTTGATATAGCAAACCCTCTCGACGTTGCCATTGAACTTGGCACACATCTGGTCCGTATTTCCCGAGGGCTCCATCTATGCCCCTCGTTTCTTTCCTCAAAGTCTGCCAGAGAGTTAGTACCCTTGGACTTTTCTTCTCTCGGAGAAGAACAGTATAATGTGCCTTTTACACTTCAAGAACTGGAGGCAACGCTCTCAGCTTGCCGATCATCGGCAGCTGGGCCTGATGACATTCATATTCGTATGTTACAACATTTACATCGGTCAGCCCTTGTAGTCCTCTTACACCTCTTCAATCTTATTTGGGCACAAGGAGTTCTTCCCCAGCTGTGGAAATCTGCCATTGTTCTCCCTTTCCGCAAACCGGGTACTACAGGACATGATGCCTCCCACTATCGCCCCATCGCTCTTACAAGTGCAGTTTGCAAAGTGATGGAACGCCTCGTAAATCGACGTTTAATGTGGTATTTAGAGACTCACAACAGTCTCTCCGCTAGTCAATATGGCTTTCGTAAGGTTCGTTCTACCATAGACCCCTTACTACGCTTGGATACGTATGTTCGTAATGCCTTTGCGAATAATCACTCAGTTATTGCCATATTTTTTGACCTTGAGAAGGCATATGACACAACTTGGAGGTATAATATTTTGGCCCAGGCCCATTCCTTAGGCCTCCGAGGCAATCTACCATCCTTCCTTAAGAACTTTTTAACTGACAGACATTTCCGTGTTCGAGTCAATAATGTTCTTTCCCCGGACTTCGTCCAAGCTGAAGGTGTCCCTCAGGGATGTGTTCTAAGCACAACACTTTTTCTCCTTGCTATAAATGATTTGGCCTCTGTTCTTCCACCCAATATTTGGTCATCACTCTATGTTGATGACTTCGCTATTGCTTGTGCAGGCGCTGACTGTCACCTTATTGCAGTTTCTCTCCAGCATGCGGTCGACCGTGTTTCCACTTGGGCCACCACACATGGGTTTAAATTTTCAAGTACCAAAACTCACCAAATTACTTTCACTAGACGCTCTGTTATCTCCGATCATCCTTTGTATCTCTATGGCTCCCGTATCCCCGAACGTGATACAGTCAGGTTTCTAGGCCTTCTCTTTGACCGTCGGTTAACCTGGAAACCTCACATTACCTCTCTGAAGGCAACTTGTCACAGCCGGCTAAACCTTCTTAAAACCCTTGCTCATCTTTCCTGGGGAGCTGATCGTCGAACTCTGCTTCGCCTACATTCAGCCCTCGTTTTATCGAAACTCGATTATGGTGACCAGATTTATTCCGCGGCCTCTCCTGCTACTCTCTCTAGCCTTAACTCTATCCATCACCAAGGCTTACGTTTGTGCCTTGGTGCTTTTCGCTCTTCCCCTGTTGAGAGCCTCTATACAGAAGCAAATGTTCCATCCTTGTCTGATCGCCGTGATGCCCATTGCCTTCGTTACTATGTACGCTCTCACGATCTACACAATCCTTCCATTTATAGAATGGTCACCGATATTAGTAGACATTCTTTATTCGTTCGCCGCCCCTGTTTGCTCCGTCCCTTTTCTCTTCGCCTACTTTCACTCTTGTCTTCCCTTCAGTTACCACCTTTATATGTTCATGTAGCATCTCACTTTTCCCTACCCCCCTGGGAAGTTCCAGCTGTTCGGGTCTGTTCTTTCTCACTCCCTTGCTCGAAAGCTCAACTGCCTACGGTGGCTTCCCGCTCTCTTTTTCTTGATCACTTCCACTCCCATTCTCATGCCACCGCTGTGTACACAGATGGCTCTAAGTCTTCAGACGGCGTCGGATTCGCAGCAGTGTTTCCGGACAGCGTCGTACGAGGGCATTTACTATCTTCAGCTAGCATTTTTACTGCTGAACTGTATGCCATTCTTGCAGCACTTATTCGTATCGCATCTATGCCTGTGTCATCATTTGTAGTAGTCTCAGACTCCCTTAGTGCTCTACAAGCTATACGAAAATTTGATACATCTCATCCCCTAGTTCTCCGTATCCAACTTTGGCTACGCCGTATCTCTACCAAACATAAAGATATTGTTTTTTGTTGGGTCCCTGGTCATGTCGACGTACAGGGCAATGAACAGGCAGACACTGCTGCGCGGTCAGCAGTATATGACCTACCAATTTCCTATCGAGGTGTTCCATTTCTGGACTATTTTGCTGCAATAGCTACCCACCTTCGCACCCGTTGGCAACAACGTTGGTCAACTCTGCTCGGTAACAAACTTCATTCTATTAAACCGAGCATAGGTTACTGGCCGTCTTCTTGTCATCAGTGCCGAGGTTGGGAGACCACTCTCTCCCGCCTTCGCATTGGCCACACTCGTCTTACTCATGGGTATCTCATGGAGAGGCACCCTGTTCCTCTCTGTGAGCAGTGTCAAGTTCCAGTATCGATTAGCCACATTCTGTTAGACTGCCCTCTCTATCAACGAGCACGCAGAATTTACCTCCAACGTCGTCTTCGTTCTCCTACTCTCTCTTTACCTTCCCTTCTTGCTGATGGACCCTCCTTTAATCCTGACTCTCTCATTGACTTCTTGACAACGACTGATTTACTCCACAAACTCTGATGATACTTTTCGCACTCCCCTCAGCCCTTTCTGGTTCAGTCTCTTGCTGCCCTTTACCCTTTCACCATCCACTGCCCCGCTGTTATCCGTAACCTGTTGCTCATCCATCTCCCTTTTGCCACCTGATGCCCTCGCTTCCTTCCTGCCCTGCAGCGCTGTATAGTCCTTGTGGCTTAGCGCTTCTTTTTGATTATAATAATAATAATTAAAGAATGACGCCCCTCAGCAGAGGTGCCTTCATGCCAGTGAGGAGCTCGAGCTCCTTCCCTTTCTTGCATCAAATCTGAGTGTCATTCCACAGATGCCATATAACCCCTTATGGGTTTAGCACTTTCCCCTGATTAAAAACATGAATGCTGCTACTGTGGGCTCTTGATCCAAGGAAGTGGACCTGCCTTCCCTTTAGATCAAATCTGAATGCCCCTCATTGCTACCAGGCACTATGTGACCCCTATGGGTTTGGTACTCCCAATTACATATAATGGTACTGTAACAATTATTACTACTACTGCTATGACCACCAGTATTGCATGCCAATGTACGGGTGCTGCAGTGCCCTCTGACGATCCTACCTTGTTATCGAACCATTCTTTGGACCTTTCTACCACCACGGTACCATCTGCAGGTAACATTTCGTTGCACACTACTGGTATCAAGGTTCTGCCTGACTCCTTTGATACCATGCTTTCAGCTTCTCCCTCTACTGTACTACAATTTTCAGATAGCCAGGACAGACCACTTCTGGTTCCACACCTAAATGACCACGACCATTAATAGATGACACTGCTTTGATTACCTCTTGCTGTTACCAGAAAAGACCAGCACAACCCTCACTCCCCTTACACACTACATTTCAAAATACACAATGGACTAAGTTTTTCACTCTGCAGTCTACATCTCCCACTGACTGTCTTTCTGATCATAGTATCAGCAAAGCAATCCTGTGCTATGTTGGTCAAAATATTTCATTTCAAGTTCTTAAGAGTGATGCATGCATTGTCACAGTACAAAATGCTGTCCAGGCTCATAATCTTTCCCTTCTTACCTCCATAGATAATCCTCCTGTCATAATTCAAAAACTCGTGTCTCTCAATTCTTTGCAATGGTACCATTGTTCAACATGATCTCCAGATGTGCGATGCCAACATTCTGGAGCAACTTGAGCTCCAAGACCTCCCAGTTCTCAAAGTGGACACTTATATACTACTTTCCCTCATCCTCAGTTTATGTTGCGGGACACCATTTACAAGTCCTAGAGTTGATCCCTACACCACAACAGTGCAGAAATTGCTGGTGCTTCGGCCACCCACCGAAATATTGCAGGTCCATGGTAAAATGCCCATTCTGTGTTTGTATGGTCAGCAGCTGCCTACCATACCAATACATCCGGCAGCCTATCTTTTGCTAAGCTTAATTGTAATAATGCTTACCCAGCTTATTCTCACCATTGCTAAGTTTACTTAAAAGAACGAGAAATCTGCTGTCTCAGAGAGAATGGTTTCACTTAAACCATGGCACTCTTCTCTCTGCCTCCAAGGGAGACTTCCATGACTTTCTTATTCTAGAGTTACTAAGAAGCCTCTAGCCTCAGTGGTACCTACTTCCATGGTCTCCTCTGTGGTCACAACTTCCACAATCACCTCTGTATCTAACACTTGCAGCCCTGGACTCCAAACTGTCCTCGAGTCTTCATCTTCTCGCTCGCATGTTTCTGTGCCCACAAGACCTCCCACACCTACACTTATATATGCGTTTGAAAGTGAAAAAATGCCTGTTTCATTTTACAGTGATCTTCACTTTACAGCAGTAGCCCAGAACCTAACCTGCTGTATAAGCGTGTTAGGTTCTGGGGTAATTCGTCAGTAGCCAGAAATCTCTGACAAACTCAGTCCTCAAGATCACATGGTGTAGGGAGACTACAGATGCAGAGCTGTCCATTACACAAGTCTGGAAGGCACTTAAGATGCAGCCTTGGGAATCCTGAGATGTTCTGCCTCCAGTTGCAGGATCAGCATAATTTTTTGTCTCATTGATGAACTTACCAAGGTAGATAATAAAGTACACTAGGTGCTTTCCATCCAGCATACTATAATGATGAGTACTCTTTTACATATTATAATATCTTCACTTTATGTGGGATGTATGTGTTTCATATCTTGTATCACATGACTTTTATTCATCAGTCTGTGTGGCTTAAGTAAAATGTTTTCAAACAGGATTGTCTGTTGCTGTTTGTGTGTATAAATTAGTGTGTGATTATCCTGCAACTTTCTCATTCTATTTATTTTTTCAGTGGCCATATGTAAGCTACACTTGGTGAGCATTTCTCAGAAAACATTTGCTGTGCAACGTACAGTAGTCCCTCTGTACCTGCGGGGGATGCATTCCAGCACCTACTGTGGATACCCAATACCGCTGGTAGTAATGAAACCTATAGGTGTCATTTTTCGTTTACATACATCCCTGATAAAAATTAATTGATAAATTACGCACAATAAGTTGAGAATTAGCACTTTTTCACTGGTGGGAAGCACTTCACGGCCTCTCTTAGAGTTTGAAGAACTGCCATCATCACTAGTTTTGTGCCCTGGTGTTATTATTAAGCAAAATTAAGGATTATTTTCAGGCCACAGTGGAAACTGAATCCACAGATGTGGGGGTTCTACTGTATGTCATAAATGAGGCTATACCTTCCTGTTTCAAGACTGATGTAGACAATGTCTTAGCAATTACCAGGTAAGCAGAATTCCATACTTAATATTTTTTTAATAGGTTTTATTATCTTCCCCACAGATTCTGTTGTCCATATATTGTAGACTATATGAAGTCTATTTTGAAATTGATCATATAACAAGTTTGTTTCATTACTGTGACCTTCGGGGAACAATCTTGTCTGTAATTGCTGCTAAATCTCCCTTGCTCTTAATTGCTTTTATTATTCTATAATTTTTTTCATACTACTAATTGCCACTCTTCTTTAGTTCCATTATCCAACAACTTTGCAAATCAAGTTATACTTGTTGCGGTGAAAATTTTTTCATGTGTGGAGGTTGGGGGCATATTTTTACTTTAAAACATTAAATTTCTCTCTCGTATATGCAGGTTATTTATGTATTGCTCCAGTCACGGTATTGTGCCTTTATGTTCTTTCGAAATAACCACATTGCAACTGTCTTCAAAGATTTATCTTCCCAAATTTCTTAATCATGATAGCATTTTTTCAGTAATGGATTCTGTCAATTTACACATTTCCAGTTCTACCTCTGTCTCACACTTGTGCAAGTCTTTGTAAGGAATTAGAAAAACCCCACACCTCGTATAATGCAAGAATGTTGATGAAACAATTAATAATTTACAGTACTTATTGTATCATTATAAACTTAAGCAGCTGTAACTTCTTCATTATAAACTTCAGCAGCTATAACCTCTCTGCTCTATCATAAACTTCATTGCCTGTAACTTCTTCCCACTGTATCATTTTAAACTTAAGCAGCTGTAACTTTTCCATGTGGTATGTCAAAACTAACTGTGTATGTCTTGAAATCTGATTGGAAGAAGTGGAAAAGTGAGACCAGCATGGATGTGGTGTCTGAGTGCTAGTGGAAGCTTTGAAGAAAGACACTTAAGTACAATTCAAGACGTTTATTAGAGGAAACTTTTTGCTATGTATGGCTGCTTCAGTCCTAATACAGAAATAACTAAGAATGAGTATATATAGTGGAAAGAGTCAGATGGTGATCCGTAGGAGGATAGTAATTGAGCAATCGTGGTGAGATGGGTTGGGTTTGAGAAGGACCTGTCAACAATATGTTACAGTGGTCTCCAGAATGAGTAATATTCTGTTGATTAGCAAGTTAGATATAGTGTAACTTCCAGATTTTTGATTGATGGTTTTGCTAACAACAATTAGGGCAGCCTCTATACACTTTTGCTGATGTAAATCCTCTTCCTTAACTATTAATATAGCCTTTTTTGAACATCATGAGGTGTCCAAAATTGTCCCTATGTTGGACACTATTACAACCCAGGAGTCCAAATGGCCTGTTATCCTGGGTGCAAAGGGAGCAAAATAAACACAGCAGAAAACTTTTGACTTATATTATCCTTCACCAATTTAGAACAGAAGTATGTACACTATATACACTATGTACAGTGATAGGTATTAGTGCACTCCATGGTAAGCAAGGCAGAATAGAAACCACTAGAGAGCAGACCATGCTTCAACCAGCTCTAGAATGGGAATGACAAGGGCAGACAGGAGAGTGGTACCCACATAACCTCTGCGATTGCCAAAACCATCTTCTCATTGGCTGGAACCTGGGTACTGGTTGAATGACGGGGCCCCATCGTCAACTCTCAGTCACCTGGTTTGCTGGTTGGGGGAGATAGCCTGTAAATGAGGGTGTGTACATGCGCCGAATAAAGGTTACGTACTCTTTGCATGCCACAGACACACTCGTTTTTAGTCATTGCCTGTAGCAGGCACTCGTGTTCCTGATCCTAATGCTCAGAGATCTCTCTCTGTTTCCCCTACTAGGGCACCTGCCGTAGTCTTGAGCTCAGTTCACTCAGGTAAGCTGTGAGTGGTAAATTTTGGTATAGATACGAGAGAATGGGTCTCTGCAGTAGATGTGCACAATGTAAAAAATCCTGCCTCATGTGGTGCATGATGGGAAAAACAAAATGACTGTGAGCATGGTTTAAAATGGTGAATTTGAGGTGTGTTCTCTGATGATTTTTATGGGTTCATTGGCTGTTTCTTGGTATTTTATATATTGAAATAGAGATGATTGGTTTCAGGACAGTAAGTAGCTTGAAGTTGAGCTTAAAGCAGGGGAAATATTCAGTTTTTGCTGATATTCCACAGGATGGTAGGACCTCCTACAACCTCAAATCTGTTTTATGGGGTTTTAATAGGTCTGATTCAGTTATTGGGATGCCAAATTACTGAATTCTGATCACTTTATAGGATAGTTGAATGGACAGTTTCTTGTGCTTGGTAGAATGGAAGGCATACTAGTGAAATAGCTAAGAATTTGGTAGACTGGAACAATGTAATTGATAACTAACAATGGAATTGGCCTAAAATAGGACTCAATGGGAGAAACTGCACTGAGAATGCTAACTTTGCACCTGCATAATTCTGTGAGTTTTCCATCAAATTTCATACTTTTGGTGTCACCTTAAAAAGATTCTCTTCAATTTCAGACGCTAATAACCTTGGTACAGTGGAACCTCTACTTGTGAGCGTGTCCACATGCGAGTTTTTCCAAATACGAGCAGTTGATGGGTCGATTGTTTGCTTCCATACACGAGCAAAATTTCCACAAGCGAGCAGACCTCAAGGCAGGTTCTTTGACACTGGTGAGGGGCTCTTGTTCTTGATCTCGGGAATTGTATCTCTTGTTTGTTGGACTATCTTATTGAAACTTGGGCAATGTATGGTGGAAAGATCCTTCTTAACATACACCAAAAATGAAAGAAATCTAAGCATAAGTAATGGAGTTCACTTCTCAGCAATTAGCCACCCCTTAGTGGTAATTTTGAATGGTTTTTATGGTTGTATTCTCGTTTTTTTGGTCTCATTTGATAGAAAGGAAGATATATTACAGAAATAGATATGATTTTGATTGCTTTCACAATGAAAAGTACCTTGAAATAGAGCTCAACCTAGGAGAAATGGTCCATTGCTTGGCTGTTTCAATATGCAGCCGTGAATGGGTTGACATTATTTATACAATTATTGCAATAAGGAATAACGGTGAATCTTATATTTTTTGTGTGAATAAAAGTTACAAATTATTTATATAATATTTTTTTTTTTTTTTATCACACTGGCCGATTCCCACCAAGGCAGGGTGGCCCGAAAAAGAAAAACTTTCACCATCATTCACTCCATCACTGTCTTGCCAGAAGGGTGCTTTAAACTGCAACATTAACACCCCTCCTTCAGAGTGCAGGCACTGTACTTCCCATCTCCAGGACTCAAGTCCGGCCTGCCGGTTTCCCTGAACCCCTTCACAAATGTTACTTTGCTCACACTCCAACAGCACGTCAAGTATTAAAAACCATTTGTCTCCATTCACTCCTATCAAACACGCTCACGCACGCCTGCTGGAAGTCCAAGCCCCTCGCACACAAAACCTCCTTTACCTCCAACCTTTCCTAGGCCTTCCTTCCACTACAGACTGATACACTCTTGAAGTCATTCTGTTTCGCTCCATTCTCTCTACATGTCCGAACCACCTCAACAACCCTTCCTCATAATTGTATAATAATATAATACAATAATAATAATATGTATAATAATACTTATAATAATAATAATGTACTACATATAATAATAGCTTCAAAAGGCCATCACTACATGGCAGTGTTTACCACAACAAAGAGGGAGCGGTTGTGGCCGCCTCTACCTGTTACATAATGACATATTTTATTCATTGTAGAGTATATATCATGTTTCTATTTTATTTATATTGTTATGTCAGATGAACTGTGATAGATAAATAAGCCATATAGATGATATTAGCGAAATTATTCATGAAGTATTTTGCCCGGTCTCCAAACTCTTGTCCACCGCCGACACCGCTCATACCACTACATGAATGACATATTTTATTCATTCTAGAGTATATATCATGTTTCTGTGTTATTCATATTGTTTATGTCATATTAGATGAACTCTGATAGATAAATAAGCTGTAGAGTTGATATTAGCGAAATTATTGAAGTACAAAATTCCACTGGAACGGATTAATTGCATTTCAATTAATTTAAATGAGGAAAATTGACTCTGCAAACGAGCAAATCCAGTTGTGAGCAAGGTCATGGAATGGATTAAACTCGCAAGTAAGAGGTTCCACTGTACTTGGTACAGAGATCAGCTAGTATCAGGAAATTTTGATATTCGTATTAGTACTGGGATCAGTTAGTATGAGAAAATTTTGATGGTATCAGCATTGGTACCAATTAGTATTGGCTAATTTTGATGTTATTATTAGTAATGGACTAAAATTTAGTAGTGGATTGGCAAAAAAAATTGGTATTGTTCCATTCTTAATTAAAAGTTTTCTTTACCAATAGTGGGTCAGTGCTGGAACAAGATCAGAAAGTTGTAGTACATTTTGCTAGGAGCTTTCCATATTTTTGTTATTAAAGTACAGTTTTTTTGATAGTGTAGGAGTAAATTGCAGCATTAATGAGCCATATGAATTACATTATGGTATTAATTTTCAGGTTGAATATGAAGTTGTTCTGAGTGCCTCTCCAGTGGTAGCCATCAACTTCACATTCTTGGCTGCCTCCACCAATCTGCAATCTTGCATCCCTGTAAAACCAAAGTATGGTTTTTGCCAAGCCCACTCTAAATACAGAGACAATCAGTACAAGTTCAACAGTCATTGGACTCAGGATGCACATAAATACAGGCTGTCTCCTGAAGTAGGGTGACCTGAAAAAATCACTCGCCATCATTCATACTACCACTGTCTTGCCAGAGGAGCATATATACGACAGTTTAGATGACCCTCCAAATGGCAAATATGAGAGTATAGTGGTACCAACACTTATTTGGGTGTGAAGCATGGGTTGTAAATGTTACAGTGGGGAGGCTGGAAGCAGTGGAGATGTGTCTGAGAGCAATGTGTGGCATAAATATTATGCAGAGAATTCATAGTTTGGAAGTTAGGTGTGGAGTTATTAAAAGCATTATTCAGAGGGCTGAAAAGAGATTTGGTCATTTAGAGGATGGACCAAAATAGGATTTGGAGGGTGCATGATGGAGGGAGGGGTAAAGGAAGTTTTGTGTGCAAGAGGCTTGGACATACAGCAGGCATGTGTGAGCATGTGACTAGAGACAAATGGGTTTTTGGGACATGACTCAGTCTGGCAATTAGCCAGACTCGAGTCCTGGAGGTGAGAAGCACTTTCCAGGGGTTTGAGATACCGGCTATTTGGAGTGGCATCTAAACTGTTTCTCCTCTTCAAGGGGGGCTCCTTGGCGTGGTGAAGAGGCTCTTGGTCTGAGGAATTAGCCCTGTCGGTCTTCTTCCTCAGACCGAACCTAATTACCCCCCATTCTCCCCTCCCCTATCCCATCCTCCCCATCCTCCCCTTTTTCCATTCCTCCTCCTCCTCCTCACCCCTCCCTTTTGCCCTTCCTCTTTTTAGCCTTCGTGATTTCTCCCACAGGCGTGCTAGTTCCTAGGTAGGGGAAAGGACACCGGGGTCGATCCCATTCCGTTGAGGTTTCTTGGCGGTGGCGTAGTTTGCCGTGGAATCTGGATTGCCTAGGGATGTCCCGATCCCTCTCCGGTATCCCGGAGTAGCTTTGGGTGTCTTTTGGGCGACGGGTGTATCTCTGGAAGCCACCTTTCGGATTCCGGGGGTGGTGGCTGAAGGAGGTATGCTTTGTGGCGGATATCCGGCCGCCCTCTCTTTTGTCCACCGAGGTAGCTCGGCAGATGTGAGGTTGCTATCCCGGATTGCTGGTTTACTGGCATGAAGGGTAGGGTATGGCACGGGTTCCATGCTGCATCTGCGCTACTAGCGGTGTCGAGTCCTCTTGGGCGCGGAGGGAGATTTCCGGCCCTTTCATTCCTCCTGGGAACTATTCCTCCCCGCTCCCCCCTTTTTTTATTCTTTTTTTTGTTTTTATTTTCTTTTCTTCTTTCTTTTTTTTTCTTAAAAACAAAAAGCAAAGGAGTAACCTAACCATGGCAGCCCTAGTCCATGAAACCACTACCCCCGGGCCCCTTCTTGATACCGCACCCCATTCTGACCCTGCCTTGTGTTTAGACCACTCTTCGGACACTCCTGATGCCCCTGTACCTCTTGCTGGTGCTGTTTCCTCACCCGCTTCAGGTACCGGGGCTTCGACTGACTCCTTCGATTTGTCTGAACTCCGCTCTCCTTTGACTATGCTTCCGGCTTCTCCCTCTACGGTACGGCAATTTTCGAATCGCCCACCCATTTCATGCCGGACCAACTCCGGTCCTACTCCTAAACGCCAACGTCAATCTCCTGATGATGCTCCGTCGTTACCTTCCCATTCTACTCGGAAACGACCGACACGTCAAGCACTCCCTCTCCACGCTCAGTTTCGGACCACACAATGGACTAAATTCTTTACTTTAAGACCAACTTCTTCTTCTGCCTACCTTTCTGACCATAGTATTGCCAAAGCGCTCCTGCGTCATGTTGGCAGAGATATTTCATTTCACGCTCTCAAGAGCGGTACGCGCATCGTCACTGTCCAGAATGCTACCCAAGCTCATGATCTTTCTCTCCTTTCGAATATCGATACTACTCCTATCACTATTGAAAAACATCTTTCTCTCAATTCTTGTAGTGGTACTGTCATTCTGCCCCATACCATAGTCCAACAGAATTTCCAGTCATGTGGCAATGACATTTTTGAACAGCTGGAACTCCAGGATCTCCCAATCCTCAAAGTAGACACTTATGTCCTTCCTGCCCGGGGGCGGAGACGTTACCCTTGCAATGTGGCTCGTTTAACTTTTGACAGCCGAGAACTCCCGTCCTCTGTATATGTCGCGGGACATCGGTTACAAGTTCGAAAGGTGATACCTACACCGCAACAATGTAGAAATTGCTGGCGTTTTGGTCACCCAGCGAAATATTGCAGATCTATGGCCGAATGCCCAGTCTGTGGTGCCGACAACCATTCTAATACATCTTGCAGTCAACCTCCATCTTGCCTTAATTGTAATGAAGCTCACCCTTCGTACTCCCGCCGTTGCCAGGTCTACTTAAATGAACGTGAAATCCGTTGCCTCAAAGAGGCAGAAGGTCTCCCTTATGCTATGGCAGTTACTCATCTCCGCCTCCAAGGGAGACTACCCCGTGTTTCTTATTCTCGTGTTTCCAAACATCCCCCCACTTCTGGGGTCCCATCTTCTGCAGCCTCCTCTGTTGTTACCCCTCCCATAGCCATTACGGCATCTAATCCTTTTGCTGTCCTTGGCTCTGACGTCCCGACTACAACTCAGTCTGTTCTCACATCTTCGCGTCCTTCCTCACAAGCCCCAGTATCGACAAGACCTCGTACGACACCTAATACCAATCGCCCCTCTACTCAGAAGTCCAAAAAATCCACATTGCTCAAATCTTCTTTGCCCCTTCCTTCCCTTCTTCCACCTCCACACGTTACCTTTCCAGTCTCTGTACCTAGTTCTTCCCCTCTCTCTGGCTCTATTACAAGTGTGGAGATTCACCCTCCTCCTCGTACTATGCCTTCCACCCCCGTCCCCTCCCAAGTTTCTCCCTCTTCTGTCACCTCCCAGGTTTCTACCTCTTCTGTCCC
This sequence comes from Cherax quadricarinatus, assembly GCF_038502225.1. Lineage (NCBI taxonomy): Eukaryota > Metazoa > Arthropoda > Malacostraca > Decapoda > Parastacidae > Cherax > Cherax quadricarinatus. The sequence goes on along the minus strand of NW_027196669.1, from coordinate 47,405 downwards.
CCCCCACACTTCATCTCCAGTCCCTTACACTTTTCCCTCCCCCTCTACTTTGGTACAGTCCATTACTGTCCCAATCTTTACTCACCCTCCTCCTCCTATCTCCAATATGGTTTCCCATACATCTTTGAATTCAGAAACACTTGAAGCCATTTCAGAATATATTGCAGAGACTAAACCTTCAATGGACACTGATTCACTTCCTGTTCCTTCTCTTCCCTCTCCTCCATCTTCACAACCCCATTCTTCGCAACGCTCCGTTCCTTCGCTACTTGAACATCTTCCAATGCCACCACACGTTGACTTTTCTAACCCCTCTAGTCCGTAGGTGCCTTTACCTACAGATTCCTGATATTTTCTTCATCGCCAATCATGGCCTATTTACAGTGGAATATCCGCGGCCTCAGGGGTAATCGGGGTGAGCTTCAGATGTTGCTTTCCAGGTTTTCCCCTGTTGGTGCTTGCTTACAAGAACCAAAATTACACTCGGCTGTTTTCCAACCTATCTCAGGCTATAATTTATTGTATTCTTCGGATCCTTTCTCAGATGGGACCTTTAATGAAAGTGCCCTTCTTCTACGCAATGATATTCCGTACTGTCAACTATTTGTCCATACCTCGCTGCATTACACTGCAGCCCGTATCCACTTGAATAAGTGGTTTACAATATGTTCTTTATATCTCTCTCCTTCTCGAGCATTTTCTATCCCAGACTTTGCCTTTCTTGTTTCATCCTTACCACCACCACTTCTGTTACTTGGTGATTTTAATGCCCACCATTTCCTCTGGGGGGGGTCTCATTGTGACTCACGTGGCATTCAGTTGGAGGCTTTTCTTGCCTCTCACCCCCTCCATGTTTTAAATACGGGTACTCCCACCCATTTTGATCCTCGTACTCATACTCTCTCTTGCATCGATCTATCAGTCTGCTCTTCCTCCACAGCACTAGACTTCACCTGGTCTGTTCTACCAGACTTACATGACAGCGATCATTTTCCGATCATTCTTACTTCTCCTTCCTATTCACCACCTTCCCGTAGCCCTCGCTGGCAATTTGATCGGGCAAATTGGGATCTTTACTCACACCTCACTGCTTTTAGTGAGGTTCCTTCTTCATCCTCCATTGATGAGCTCCTACACATCTTCTCGACATCAGTTTATACCGCAGCTTCTCATTCTATACCCCACACCTCAGGCAGGCATTCTCAGAAGTGCGTGCCTTGGTGGTCTCCTGCTTGTGCTCGTGCAGTACGTTTGAAACGTGCTGCATGGGGCAGGTACCGGTACAATAGAACCGCTGAGAGACTTGTTGATTTTAAGCAGAAGCGTGCGATCGCTCGCCGTGTCATCCGTGAAGCTAAACGCACTTGTTGGCGAGACTATGTTTCCACCATCACCTCTGCTTCTTCTATGAGTGCAGTCTGGAAAAAAGTGAGGAAATTGAGTGGTAAATACTCTCCTGACCCGGCTCCTGTTCTACGGGTCACTGGTGTTGATATAGCAAACCCTCTCGACGTTGCCATTGAACTTGGCACACATCTGGTCCGTATTTCCCGAGGGCTCCATCTATGCCCCTCGTTTCTTTCCTCAAAGTCTGCCAGAGAGTTAGTACCCTTGGACTTTTCTTCTCTCGGAGAAGAACAGTATAATGTGCCTTTTACACTTCAAGAACTGGAGGCAACGCTCTCAGCTTGCCGATCATCGGCAGCTGGGCCTGATGACATTCATATTCGTATGTTACAACATTTACATCGGTCAGCCCTTGTAGTCCTCTTACACCTCTTCAATCTTATTTGGGCACAAGGAGTTCTTCCCCAGCTGTGGAAATCTGCCATTGTTCTCCCTTTCCGCAAACCGGGTACTACAGGACATGATGCCTCCCACTATCGCCCCATCGCTCTTACAAGTGCAGTTTGCAAAGTGATGGAACGCCTCGTAAATCGACGTTTAATGTGGTATTTAGAGACTCACAACAGTCTCTCCGCTAGTCAATATGGCTTTCGTAAGGGTCGTTCTACCATAGACCCCTTACTACGCTTGGATACGTATGTTCGTAATGCCTTTGCGAATAATCACTCAGTTATTGCCATATTTTTTGACCTTGAGAAGGCATATGACACAACTTGGAGGTATAATATTTTGGCCCAGGCCCATTCCTTAGGCCTCCGAGGCAATCTACCATCCTTCCTTAAGAACTTTTTAACTGACAGACATTTCCGTGTTCGAGTCAATAATGTTCTTTCCCCGGACTTCGTCCAAGCTGAAGGTGTCCCTCAGGGATGTGTTCTAAGCACAACACTTTTTCTCCTTGCTATAAATGATTTGGCCTCTGTTCTTCCACCCAATATTTGGTCATCACTCTATGTTGATGACTTCGCTATTGCTTGTGCAGGCGCTGACTGTCACCTTATTGCAGTTTCTCTCCAGCATGCGGTCGACCGTGTTTCCACTTGGGCCACCACACATGGGTTTAAATTTTCAAGTACCAAAACTCACCAAATTACTTTCACTAGACGCTCTGTTATCTCCGATCATCCTTTGTATCTCTATGGCTCCCGTATCCCCGAACGTGATACAGTCAGGTTTCTAGGCCTTCTCTTTGACCGTCGGTTAACCTGGAAACCTCACATTACCTCTCTGAAGGCAACTTGTCACAGCCGGCTAAACCTTCTTAAAACCCTTGCTCATCTTTCCTGGGGAGCTGATCGTCGAACTCTGCTTCGCCTACATTCAGCCCTCGTTTTATCGAAACTCGATTATGGTGACCAGATTTATTCCGCGGCCTCTCCTGCTACTCTCTCTAGCCTTAACTCTATCCATCACCAAGGCTTACGTTTGTGCCTTGGTGCTTTTCGCTCTTCCCCTGTTGAGAGCCTCTATACAGAAGCAAATGTTCCATCCTTGTCTGATCGCCGTGATGCCCATTGCCTTCGTTACTATGTACGCTCTCACGATCTACACAATCCTTCCATTTATAGAATGGTCACCGATATTAGTAGACATTCTTTATTCGTTCGCCGCCCCTGTTTGCTCCGTCCCTTTTCTCTTCGCCTACTTTCACTCTTGTCTTCCCTTCAGTTACCACCTTTATATGTTCATGTAGCATCTCACTTTTCCCTACCCCCCTGGGAAGTTCCAGCTGTTCGGGTCTGTTCTTTCTCACTCCCTTGCTCGAAAGCTCAACTGCCTACGGTGGCTTCCCGCTCTCTTTTTCTTGATCACTTCCACTCTCATTCTCATGCCACCGCTGTGTACACAGATGGCTCTAAGTCTTCAGACGGCGTCGGATTCGCAGCAGTGTTTCCGGACAGCGTCGTACGAGGGCATTTACTATCTTCAGCTAGCATTTTTACTGCTGAACTGTATGCCATTCTTGCAGCACTTATTCGTATCGCATCTATGCCTGTGTCATCATTTGTAGTAGTCTCAGACTCCCTTAGTGCTCTACAGGCTATACGAAAATTTGATACATCTCATCCCCTAGTTCTCCGTATCCAACTTTGGCTACGCCGTATCTCTACCAAACATAAAGATATTGTTTTTTGTTGGGTCCCTGGTCATGTCGACGTACAGGGCAATGAACAGGCAGACACTGCTGCGCGGTCAGCAGTATATGACCTACCAATTTCCTATCGAGGTGTTCCATTTCTAGACTATTTTGCTGCAATAGCTACCCACCTTCGCACCCGTTGGCAACAACGTTGGTCAACTCTGCTCGGTAACAAACTTCATTCTATTAAACCGAGCATAGGTTACTGGCCGTCTTCTTGTCATCAGTGCCGAGGTTGGGAGACCACTCTCTCCCGCCTTCGCATTGGCCACACTCGTCTTACTCATGGGTATCTCATGGAGAGGCACCCTGTTCCTCTCTGTGAGCAGTGTCAAGTTCCAGTATCGATTAGCCACATTCTGTTAGACTGCCCTCTCTATCAACGAGCACGCAGAATTTACCTCCAACGTCGTCTTCGTTCTCCTACTCTCTCTTTACCTTCCCTTCTTGCTGATGGACCCTCCTTTAATCCTGACTCTCTCATTGACTTCTTGACAACGACTGATTTACTCCACAAACTCTGATGATACTTTTCACACTCCCCTCAGCCCTTTCTGGTTCAGTCTCTTGCTGCCCTTTACCCTTTCACCATCCACTGCCCCGCTGTTATCCGTAACCTGTTGCTCATCCATCTCCCTTTTGCCACCTGATGCCCTCGCTTCCTTCCTGCCCTGCAGCGCTGTATAGTCCTTGTGGCTTAGCGCTTCTTTTTGATTATAATAATAATAATAATGTAGTTCTCTCAGATTCTGAGTTGTGGAATTTTTCTGGGTTGCAATTGAAAAGTGGATGGAAAGGCCATTATAATGCATCAATTTTCAATGCAGTTATGGAAAGTTGCACAGTGCTTTGACCCTTTATTTTTATATGAAAAGTTGCAGTTGAGGTGTGTGGTATTTTCATTCTGTAATAAAACCTAGAATGTCATGTGTTCACTGTCCACCCACCTGAGTTGTGAAAAGTGCCTGTCACAAAAATACAGTTGCAATCAGCATAGTAAATTGGAGTGAAATTCCCATAGATTTTCTGGCATGATCAAAACCAAGCACTAAACCCACTAGGGTATATAAAATTCCTCAGACTGGGAGTTCTTCAAAAGTGGGAAAGGCTAAAATAGACAAACATCAATTACAAAAGGTTTTAAGATATCTTATGCTACATTTTTAAGTTCATATTGGCAAGCCCTAACACCAGACAAAATCAAAAGGATTACACAAAGAAGGTTCCTTGATGTTGGTGAGGGGCTCTTGATTTAGGGAATTGGATCTGTGCTCCAGTTCCCTGAATTAAGCCTGAATGCCTTCCACATCCCCCCCCCCAGGCGCTGTATAATCCTCCGGGTTTAGCGCTTCCCCCTTGATTATAATAATAATAATACACTTGATCAAACGAAAGTGCATCAAACACACTGCCTGCTAGATATGAAATTACTGCCATGAGAGAGAACACCAAGACTTGTAATAAAAAAAAGCCCTAAACCCACCAGGGTCATACAGCAATGAGAGATGGGGATGTTGCTGGAGAGGAGAACCAGGGAAGAAGAGAAGAACAAGAGTTAAAAAGGGCTGTGAGGAGTGTTGAAGTATTATCAAAGTTTGTGTAATAAATTGGATGCTGTCAAAAAGTCAAGGAATATAATAAAAAAAAAGTGCTAAACCTACAAGTCAAAGGGGGAGAGGAAGGAGGCAAGCTAAAGGGTGTTAGTGGTAATGGAGGTAAATTTTGCATGCTTGTTGAATGTGGCACACTGAAATTGGAACTTCAGAGTGAAACAGGGCACGTCCACGAGATACTCATGAGTAAGATGGGAGAGCGTAGTCTCCCAATCTCAGTATCACTGATAAGGCCAGAAACCTAAACATGGCTTGATGGAATATTTATTAGTCATATCAGACCAACGGCTGATGTGAGGTTAAAGATTACAGCAGTCCGCCTACTCATTGCCCTGAACATCAATATGACCAGGGACTCAGCAGAATATTCTTTGATTCTGCTACAAATGCAGCACAAAGTTGTATAAGAACTAGGGGATAAGGCAAATCAAATTTTTTAATAGCTTGCAAAGCACTAGTCAGAGACTACTACAAATGTTTAGGCAGACTTAGATGCAATATGGATAATTGCAATGAGAACTGCCAGGTCAACTGTAAAAATGTGAAGTCTAATAAATGACCGCATACAATGCTGCAAACCTGGCACCATGAGAGGATTTAGAACCATCAATGTACACTGCAATGGCATGAGAATGAGACTGGAAGTGGTTGAGAAAAAGGGAGCAAGATGCAACTGTAGGTATTTGAACCTTCATGCACGGCAGTGGGGAAAAATAGACATGAGGGGGAGGACAGACCTAGATGCTAGATGAACATATAGAGGGGGCAACTGAAGAGAAGTTAAGAGTGAAGACAAAGAGCAAAGGGATGGAATGAACAAATAATGGACCTCTACTAATGTCCGTTACTAGCCTGTATGTAGAAGGACTGTGAAGGTCACAAGAGCAGACAAAACAACAAGAGGCAATGGGTATCACGGCGATTGTGAGGAGCGAAAAGCACCTAGACATTAATGTAGTCCCTGATGATAGATGGGATCAAGTTTAGAGAATTGTGGGGGAGGCTGCAGAATATACTGGTCCCCATAGTCTAGTTTCAATAAAATTAGGACTGAAGGTGGTTTTTACGATCCACCCCCACGAAAGATGAGCGAGGGTTCTAAGGAGGTTCAGCCGGCTATGGCAAGTTGCTTTCAGGCAGGTAATGAGAGGTTTTCAGGACAGCCAGTGATCAAACAGAAGGATGAGAAATCTGATCATATCACATTCAGGGATATGGGAGCCATACAGGTATAATGGAGTATCAGAGACAATAGAACATCTGGTGAAAGTAATTTGGTGCATTTTAGCACCAGAAAATTTAAACCCATGAGTAGTGGCCCAATGGGAAACACAGTTGACAACATCCTGGATGGTGCTACTTATGTGGCAGTCATCAACATACAGTGATTACCAAATATTAGATAGGAGAACAAAGGCTAGATCATTTATTATAATCAAAGAAATCACTAAACCGACAAAGGTCATACACTGCCAGATAATTTATAGCAAGGAGAAAAAGTGTGGAAAGTACACATTCCTGAGGAACACCTTCAGCTTGGACAAAGTCCGGAAAAAGCAAATTATTTACCCAAACATGGAAATGTCTCTCAGATAAGAAGTTTTTAAGGAAAAATGGCAGACTGCCTCAGAGGCCTAAGGAATGAGATTGGGCCAAGTTGTTATATCTACAAGTAATGTCATATGACTTTTCAAGATCAAAAAAGACTGCAATAACTGAATGTTACTAGCAAAGGCATTATGAAAATAGGTATCTAAGCGGAGTAAGGGGTCAATAGTTAAGCGGCCCTTGTGAAATCCAAATAGACTATTGGAGAGATTACCATGTATCATCCCAGTAATTAAAAAGTCCCCCTGAAGTTCCTACAAGCATCCCAGTAATTATATAAATCATAACAAAGGCAGAAAGGTTAAGGCAGTTAAAATACGGTCCATTCAGGGATTTTTGTGATGAAAAAAGCCTATTTTTTTTCATTCATGAGGGAGCAATAAACACTTAAAAGGTCATACATTGCCTTGGGAGTATGGGATGCAATCATATTTAGTCCAAGGACAGGGAGGTAAGCTCCTATTCCATGGCTCAAGATCCCATCACTGGTGTCAAGGCACAAATACCTATACCCCACTCACCCACTATTACACTAGAGAGAGGAGTGCTAAACCTGTATGGGTACTATAGCAACTAGGGTAGAGGACAGGTTCCTTTACAGCCTGAGTGATCTGGCAGATAGTGGTCTCCTATTAAAAACTACACTTGTTCTGGCAAAATTTCTGATATCTGCTGGTAGCAGACTGAATAGTCTTGGATTATGGATGTTGACACAGTGTTGCCTAATTGTGCCCAAGACATCCCTGCTTTTCACTGGGTCTATTTTTAACTTAACCCTTAAACGCTCCAAACAGATCGTTCTAATTCGTAGCTACAAAAGTAGATCTACTTTTTTTTTTACATATTTTCAAATATAACAACAAAAAAAGTAGATGAAAGTTTTTTACGTTTTCAAATGTAAAACAAAAAAGATCTACGTTTTTTTACATATTTTCAGATGTTGAAAAAACGTATATATACGTTTGGACCATTTAAGGGTTAATATCTCTCTCATTCCAGTTAATTTTTATGGTAGTGTTTAGATCCATCTCTTTCACTCCAGTACTTTGTAAATGGTCCAAGTTGGACCGAAACACCGTCGTAGCTCCTCTCTCCTATATGTGGGTTGTGTATTGTTCCATTTATGGTATTGTGCCTTTTTGCTCTTACTCCAGTATGTTGTTATGGTGGTACACAGGCTTGGGATTAAGCCCTCAGGTGTCTTCCATATAATGTGACACTCTCTCTGCCATCTTCATTCAGTAATCATCTTGCTGGCCCCTCAGTACATGCTGACACAATCCTGTAATAAAAATCAGCACTTATTTACAAAATTCTACTCATGATAGTCTACCTTGGTGCATGCTTTATTTTCATTCACACACTATTCACATTTTTTTTTTTTTTTTACCACTTATTCTGTATAGCCCTTGTGGCTTAGCGCTTCTTTTTTGATTATAATAATTTACCACTTATTCTTGTACCAAAGTTGGCTCTCTCTACACTTTCACCATCATTCATTCAAAACTTGTCTTGCCACAAGTTAACTAAAATTGCAATTTAAATAACGGTACAAGTTCAAAATTAGAGGCAACTGGGATTCAAATATGTTCAAAAGTGAATATAACAGGGCTCACAAATTAGGTTCAGAATTCCAGGCAAGGTTATTAGGGTTCAGTTAAGAGGTATGGTACAGAGGTGCTTGACTAAGTCAAATAGGTTCGAAAATGATGTATTGTTTAAAAAACGTAGAATGGACTCAAAGTTGAAATAATACGGACTCAGAATTACAGGCATGTTTAATAGGGTTTGAACAAGAGGTGGGGGTATGGAAAGAGGTATGTGGGGTTCAAATAGAATTAGAATTGAAGATAAAAGGGTTCAGATATTTGGTTCAAGAGGATTGGCTCAAACAAAATGGGGTTCAGAAAGAGGTAGTTAGCTTACCCAATTTGAGGTAGAAGCAGTTCAAAAGGTGGTTCCAAATTGCTCAGTTTTATATAACAGGGTTCAGAAAATAGTTTTCTAAACAGGATAGCAGCTCAAATAGGCTCAAAATTTATGCAGCTTGAGCTCCAAATTAGAGGGGGTCAAAATGGACGTCTTTGGGATTCAAAATACTTTGAAAACTTTTCAAAGTTGATATTGGTAGAATTAGAAAAAAATGCAAATTTATCAATCAGTATATTATTTCTATTAATTTCAATATATCTATAAGCAATTATAATTTTTTTCACTGTCACTATACTTGCTCAAATTATGGGTACTGAGGATAACAAAATAATAAAAAATTAGCAACAGGAGAAAGGGGGGGGGGTGTAGCCACAGGAAGCAACAAATTGAATGATTGACAGACAATGGAGTTTGTATTAACCCCTTGACTGTTGCAACCCCAAATACTGAGGTGTCTCCTGGTGTTGCAAAATTTCCGAAAAAAAAAGCATTTTTCTCATGAAATGATAGAGAATCTTTTCCTGATTGTAATGACACCAAAAGAACGAAATTTGATGGAAAACTGACAAGCTTACGCTCTCATGAAGTTAGCGACCTCGGCGATATTTACGAATCGGCGATTTCGCCCACTTTGAGCCCTATTTTCCGCTAATTCCATTGTTCCAGTCAACCAAACTCCTAGCTATTTCTTTAGAACTCCATTTTTTCTATCGATTGAGTACAAGAAACTGCCCATTTACCAATTTCAACAACCCAATGTGGTCAGAAATTTGCAATTTGGCCAATTTCACAAAAATTAAAAAATATGACAATTTCAAAAATAGGGTCCAGAATGAACAATGGAGACATTCTTGGCTCTAAAATAACATTTTCTTTGTTTATCAATCACATCTCCAGGTCTCTCTGATATTACTCTTGCTTTCTATTTTTGAATTTTTATTCATACAAAATTTACTGTTATGCAGACTACTGCAATATTGTAATAATGGTATAAATAATGTCAACCCATTCATGACTGCATATTTGAATGGCTAATTGGACATTTATTGAAAAATGACATTTGTTTACTTTTGAACATCGGCAAAAATCAAACATTTCCCCTACTTTGAGCTCCATTTCAAGGTTCTTTTCATAGTAAAATCAATCAAAATCACCTCTATTTCTATAATATGTTTTCCATTCTATCAAATGAGACCAAGGAAACGAGAATATAACCATAAATACTATACGAAAATAGACCATAAAGTCGGCATTTTAATTAAAAAACAAAAACAAAACAAAAAAAACGGAGTTTTTTCTCATTATGCACTGCGTGCTGCAGGATTTTTTTTATATGGTGCACACTGACCACACTGACCCATTCTCTCACATGTGGGCCTACCAGCTTTTTCCTGCTTGATTTGAAGCTGCTAGAATTTATGAGTATGTATACGTCAAACACGGTGGCTCGTAAGACGTGTATATATACGACCAAAACAGTCAAAGGGTTAAGGCTGAGAAATCAAAATTAAGTGCAGTTTATGAGTGGTTTTCCACATGCTGAATAATCATGTTTCTTACAATTTATATATGATATTATGTGGATTATGTGGAGTAAAATAAAGATTGGATGTGAAAAGTGGGTTATAATAAGCGTGTATGCACCTGGAGAAGAGAGAAGTGTAGAGGAGAGAGAGAGATTTTGGGAAATGTTGAGTGAATGCGTGGGGAGTTTTGAATCAAGTGTGAGAGTAATGGTGGTTGGGGATTTCAATGCTAAAGTGGGTAAAAATGTTATGGAAGGAGTAGTAGGTAAATTTGGGGTGCCAGGGGTAAATGTAAATGGGGAGCCTTTAATTGAGCTATGTGTAGAAAGAAATTTGGTAATAAGTAATACATATTTTATGAAAAAGAGGATAAATAAATATACAAGGTATGATGTAGCACGTAATGAAAGTAGTTTATTAGATTATGTATTGGTGGATAAAAGGTTGATGGGTAGGCTCCAGGATGTGCATGTTTATAGAGGGGCAACTGATATATCGGATCATTATTTAGTTGTAGCTACAGTTAGAGTAAGAGGTAGATGGGAAAAGAGGAAGGTGGCAACAACAAGTAAGAGGGAGGTGAAAGTGTATAAACTAAGGGAGGAGGAAGTTCGGGTGAGATATAAGAGACTATTGGCAGAAAGGTGGGCTAGTGCAAAGATGAGTAGTGGGGGGGTTGAAGAGGGTTGGAATAGTTTTAAAAATGCAGTATTAGAATGTGGGGCAGAAGTTTGTGGTTATAGGAGGGTGGGGGCAGGAGGAAAGAGGAGTGATTGGTGGAATGATGAAGTAAAGGGTGTGATAAAAGAGAAAAAGGTAGCTTATGAGAGGTTTTTACAAAGCAGAAGTGTTATAAGAAGAGCAGAGTATATGGAGAGTAAAAGAAAGGTAAAGAGAGTGGTGAGAGAGTGCAAAAGGAGAGCAGATGATAGAGTGGGAGAGGCACTGTCAAGAAATTTTAATGAAAATAAGAAAAAATTTTGGAGTGAGTTAAAGAAGTTAAGAAAGCCTAGGGAAAATATGGATTTGTCAGTTAAAAACAGAGTAGGGGAGTTAGTAGATGGGGAGATGGAGGTATTGGGTAGATGGCGAGAATATTTTGAGGAACTTTTAAATGTTAAGGAAGAAACAGAGGCAGTAATTTCATGCACTGGTCAGGGAGGTATACCATCTTTTAGGAGTGAAGAAGAGCAGAATGTAAGTGTGGGGGAGGTACGTGAGGCATTACGTAAAATGAAAGGGGGTAAAGCAGCTGGAACTGATTGGATCATGACAGAAATGTTAAAAGCAGGGGGGGATATAGTGTTGGAGTGGTTGGTACTTTTGTATGAAAGAGGGGAAGGTACCTAGGGATTGGCAGAGAGCATGTATAGTCCCTTTATATAAAGGGAAAGGGGACAAAAGAGACTGTAAAAATTATAGAGGAATAAGCTTACTGAGTATACCAGGAAAAGTGTACAGTAGGGTTATAATTGAAAGAATTAGAGGTAAGACAGAATGTAGGATTGCGGATGAGCAAGGAGGTTTTAGAGTGGGTAGGGGATGTGTAGATCAGGTGTTTACATTGAAGCATATATGTGAACAGTATTTAGATAAAGATAGGGAAGTTTTTATTGCATTTATGGATTTAGAAAAGGCATATGATAGAGTGGATAGAGGAGCAATGTGGCAGATGTTGCAAGTATATGGAATAGGTGGTAAGTTATTAAATGCTGTAAAGAGTTTTTATGAGGATAGTGAGGCTCAGGTTAGGGTGTGTAGAAGAGAGGGAGACTACTTCCCGGTAAAAGTAGGTCTTAGACAGGGATGTGTAATGTCACCATGGTTGTTTAATATATTTATAGATGGGGTTGTAAAGGAAGTAAATGCTAGGGTGTTTGGGAGAGGGGTGGGATTAAATTATGGGGAATCAAATTCAAAATGGGAATTGACACAGTTACTTTTTGCTGATGATACTGTGCTTATGGGAGATTCTAAAGAAAAATTGCAAAGGTTAGTGGATGAGTTTGGGAATGTGTGTAAAGGTAGAAAGTTGAAAGTGAACATAGAAAAGAGTAAGGTGATGAGGGTGTCAAATGATTTAGATAAAGAAAAATTGGATATCAAATTGGGGAGGAGGAGTATGGAAGAAGTGAATGTTTTCAGATACTTGGGAGTTGACGTGTCGGCGGATGGATTTATGAAGGATGAGGTTAATCATAGAATTGATGAGGGAAAAAAGGTGAGTGGTGCGTTGAGGTATATGTGGAGTCAAAAAACGTTATCTATGGAGGCAAAGAAGGGTATGTATGAAAGTATAGTAGTACCAACACTCTTATATGGGTGTGAAGCTTGGGTGGTAAATGCAGCAGCGAGGAGACAGTTGGAGGCAGTGGAGATGTCCTGTCTAAGGGCAATGTGTGGTGTAAATATTATGCAGAAAATTCGGAGTGTGGAAATTAGGAGAAGGTGTGGAGTTAATAAAAGTATTAGTCAGAGGGCAGATTAGGGGTTGTTGAGATGGTTTGGTCATTTAGAGAGAATGGATCAAAGTAGAATGACATGGAAAGCATATAAATCTATAGGGGAAGGAAGGCGGGGTAGGGGTCGTCCTCGAAAGGGTTGGAGAGAGGGGGTAAAGGAGGTTTTGTGGGTAAGGGGCTTGGACTTCCAGCAAGCGTGCGTGAGCGTGTTACATAGGAGTGAATGGAGACGAATGGTACTTGGGACCTGACGATCTGTTGGAGTGTGAGCAGGGTAATATTTAGTGAAGGGATTCAGGGAAACCGGTTATTTTCATATAGTCGGACTTCGAGTCCTGGAAATGGGAAGTACAATGCCTGCACTTTAAAGGAGGGGTTTGGGATATTGGCAGTTTGGAGGGATATGTTGTGTATCTTTATATGTGTATGCTTCTAGACTGTTGTATTCTGAGCACCTCTGCAAAAACAGTGATAATGTGCGAGTGTGGTGAAAGTATTGAATGATGATGAAAGTATTTTCTTTTTGGGGATTTTCTTTCTTTTTTGGGTCACCCTGCCTCGGTGGGAGACGGCCGACTTGTTGAAGAAGAAGAAGATAAAAAAAAAAAAAAAAAAAAAAAAAAAAATAAGTGACCAACTTTATTTCTCTAGGGTACAGTATGCAACTGACATAGGACTATTTGACAGTATAATATACAGTGTCTTCACTCTGTGATGTTGTAGCCTAGAGGGGCCATCTGAACTACAATACTGGTGCCATTCTGGTAAAACAGAGAGTGAATGAGTGACAGTGAAAGTGTTTTTTCTTCTTGTCGGATATAGTAGAAATAGGATATGGTAGAAATCCTAGGCATTAAAGTTGAATATAAAAATTTGGTAATTTTCTTTTTTAACACATTGGCCGTCTCCCACCGTGGCAGGGTGACCCAAAAAGAAAGAAAAAATCCTTTCATCATTCAACACTTTCACCTCACTCATACATAATCAGTCTTTGCAGAGAATAATAATGCAAGAATAATAATATAGCACCATTTCAGTTACGTTTGGCTGAAAACAAAACCATAACACTGAACCTATCACACTAGCCCACAGACAGAATAGCAGAAGCAGCATATGCAAAAAGACGAAAAAAAAAAAAAACAGTATTAATTCTTGAATGCTAAGTGAAATTAACGTATTAATAATGAACTAAAAAAAAAAACAGGTCACATTAAAGGTCATCTAGAGACAGTTTTTTTTATTATAAACAGATAACCTTAGATAGCATTTTGGTAGACAGCAACAGCCCAGGGAAGTACAACTGTCCTGTGGTAGGCTGGTAGACAGCAACAGCCCAGGAAGGTACTACCATCCTGGGATAGTAGGTTGGAAGACAGCAACAGCCCAGGGAGGTACTACCATCCTGGGATAGTAGGGTGGTAGACAGCAGCCTCCTGGGGAGGTACTACCATCCTGTGGTGGTAGGCTGGTGGACAGCAACAGCCCAGGGAGGTACTACCATCCTGTGATAGTAGGCTGGTAGACAGCCCAGGTAGGTAATACATGTAATGTCCTGTGGTAGTAGGTTGGTAAGACAGCAGCCAGCCAGGAAGGTACTACCATCCTGTGGTAATAGGTTGGCAGACAGCAACAGCCCAGGTAGGTACTACCATCCTGTGGTAGCAGGTTAGTAAACAGCAGCACCCCATGGAGGTACTACCATCCTGTGGTAGTAGGTTGGTACACAGTAGCCACTCAGGGAGGTATTACCATCCTGTGATAGTAGGCTGGTAGACAGCAACAGCCCAGGGAGGTACTACCATCCTGTAATAGGTTGGTAGACATTATTATTATAATCAAAAAGAAGCGCTAAGCCACAAGGACTATACAGCGGGTTGGTAGACAGCAACAGCCCAGGGAGGTACTACCATCCTGTGATAGTAGGCTGGTAGACAGCAACAGCCCAGGGAGGTACTACCGTTCTGTGGTAGTAGGCTGGAAGACAGCAACAGCCCAGGGGGGTACTACCATCCTGTGGTAGTAGGCTGGCAGACAGCAACAGCCCAGGGAGGTACTACCATCCTGTGATAGTAGGCTGGTAGACAGCAGCCACCCAGTGAGGTACTATTGTCCTGTGGTAGTAGGCTGGTAGAGAGCAACAGCCCAGGGAGGTACTACCATCCTGTGGTAGTAGGCTGGTAGATAGCAGGAACCCAAGGAGGCATGTTCTAGAGTCCTGTGGTAGTAGGTTGGTAGACAGCAGCCACACAGGGAGGTACTACTGTCCTGTGGTAGTAGGTTGGTAGACAGCAGCCACACAGGGAGGTACTACTGTCCTGTGGTAGTAGGTTGGTAGACAGCAGCTGACCAGGGAGGTACTACCGTCCTGTGGTAGTAGGTTCATAGACAGCAACTGCCCAGGGAGGTACTACCATCTTGTGGTAGTAGGTTGGTAGACAGCAGCCACCAGGGAGGTACTACCCTCCTGTCAAGTGAGTGTACAGTGGAAGCCTGTAATTGTTTTACATGACGATAGTATTGCTGGTGTCTTTTTGTCTCATAAACACTGAAGATTGCAGGTACATCTTGAGACTTCTACTTAGACTTATGTCACACTACACATGCATGTACAAGCACATACAGTGGACCCCCAAGTTTTGGCAGCTGTGGCTTTCATGAAATCCAACTTTTGGCAACTCTTTTCGTCAAAATATAGCCTTGTGGTTCATGATCTGCCTCACAATTTATCCATTGTACAGGATGTGTCTGTGCGGCCGGGAATGGCTGGGCATACACAAAGGCTCCCACACAAGATTATCAGGAGAAGAGGGGTGGAACACCTAGAAAGGAATGATCTCATCAACAGCAGCCAACATGGTTTCAGGGACGGGAAATCCTGTGTCACAAACCTACTGGAGTTCTATGATATGGTGACAGCAGTAAGACAAGAGAGAGAGGGGTGGGTGGATTGCATTTTCTTGGACTGCAAGAAGGCATTTGACACAGTTCCACACAAGAGATTAGTGCAAAAACTGGAGGGCCAAGCAGGGATAACAGGGAAGGCACTACAATGTATCAGGGAATACTTGTCAGGAAGACAGCAGCGAGTCATGGTATGTGGCGAGGTGTCAGAGTGGGCACCTGTGACCAGCGGGGTCCCACAGGGGTCAGTCCTAGGACCAGTGCTGTTTCTGGTATTTGTGAACGACATGACGGAAGGAATAGACTCCGAAGTGTCCCTGTTTGCAGATGACGTGAAGTTGACGAGAATAATTCATTCGATCAAAGACCAGGCAGAACTACAGAGGGATCTGGACAGGCTGCAGACCTGGTCCAGCAATTGGCTCTTGGAGTTCAACCCCACCAAGTGCAAAGTCATGAAGATTGGGGAAGGGCAAAGAAGTCCGCAGACAGAGTACAGTCTAGGGGGCCAGAGACTACAGACCTCACTCAAGGAAAAAGATCTTGGGGTGAGTATAACACCAGGCACATCTGAAGTACACATCAACCAAATAACTGCTGCAGCATATGGGCGCCTAGCAAACCTCAGAACAGCATTCCGACATCTTAATAAGGAATCGTTCAGGACCCTGTACACCGTGTACGTTAGGCCCATATTGGAGTATGCGGCACCAGTTTGGAACCCACACCTAGCCAAGCACATAAAGAAACTAGAGAAAGTGCAAAGGTTTGCAACAAGACTAGTTCCAGAGCTAAGAGTTATGTCCTACGAGGAGAGGTTAAGGGAAATCAACCTGACGACACTGGAGGACAGGAGAGATAGGGGGGACATGGTAACGACATACTGAGAGGAATTGACAAGGTGGACAAAGACAGGATGTTCCAGAGATGGGACACAGCAACAAGGTTGGAAGTTAAAGACACAGATGAATCACAGGGATGTTAGGAAGTATTTCTTCAGCCACAGAGTAGTCAGGAAGTGGAATAGTTTGGGAAGCGATGTAGTGGAGGCAGGATCCACACATAGCTTTAAGCAGAAGTATGATAAAGCTCACGGTTCAGGGAGTGTGACCTAGTAGCGACCAGTGAAGAGGCAGGGCCAGGAGCTTGGACTCGACCCCTGCAACCTCAACTAAGTGAGTACAACATTCAGAGAGTCAGTGTGGTATGATTTGTGGGCGAGTGACCATTACCCCACGGGTTCATACGATATATTTCATAATAATCCACTGTTATTTGTGCTTTCGACTGCTAAATAAGCCACCATGGGCCCAAAGAAAGCTCCTAGTGCCAGTCCTTTGGTAAAGAAGGAAAGAAACACGATAGAATACAAGAAAAAACTCGTTGCAAAGTACCAAAGTGGAAGAGGAAGAGAGAGAGGGGAGAATGTGTGTGCGATATATACGATACTAAAGCAGCAGGTATCGATAAAGGTCATAGCACCAGCCAGTGATAAAGTGTAGCATTAACAGTGTAGCAAGTAAGTTAAGTGATTAAGAGATAGAAAAATGACACAAAAGTAACTCTCCAATGTTGTTGGAGGTGTGTAGGGCCACTGAACATATGCCGCCTTGCTATCTGCCACCACCCTAAACCACTACCAGCATCTCCTCCATCAAACTAATTAAACTAACATCTCCTCCAAGGCAAGTGTAAATATTTCTTATTTATAAATTATGTACATTGTTTCAGTGTGAACAGTGGTGGTGGCTTCTGCTGCCACTTCCACTACCACTAATATGTACGGCTTCACTCAGTGGCCCTTATAAGCCCAACACCACCACTTGCTCCTCACATACATTATGACATATTTTATTAAGTCATATTAGATGAATT
Source organism: Cherax quadricarinatus (assembly GCF_038502225.1). Classification (NCBI taxonomy): domain Eukaryota; kingdom Metazoa; phylum Arthropoda; class Malacostraca; order Decapoda; family Parastacidae; genus Cherax; species Cherax quadricarinatus. The sequence continues at coordinate 29,941 of NW_027196669.1, read as the reverse complement.
GTGATAGATAAGTAAGCCGTAGAGATGATATTAGCGTCATATTGAAGCAAAATAAACTCGCTTCCCTCTCGCCTCCTACCTGTCTGCCATACACCAACAAGTCTTCAATGAAGGTAAGTGTGATAACAAAAAAGGCACAATACCGTGACTGGAACGATACACAAATAACCTGCACACAGAAGAGAGGAGCTTACGACGACGTTTCAGTCCGACTTGGACCATTTACAAAGTCACGCTAACCAGAAGTGGAGCAGGACGGCTATATATAGGCAGGAAGAGGTAGTGGTGGCAGTAGTGGTAGTAGTGGTGGTGGTAGTAGTGGGGAACTAAGGAGGAGGAGCCGTCCTGCTCCACTTCTGGCTAGTGTGACTTTGTAAATGGTCCAAGTCGGACCGAAACGTCGTTGTAAGCTCCTCTCTTCTATGTGCGGGTTATTTGTGTAAGGTAAGTGTGATGTTAAATGTTCATTTATCCATTTTATTAGTGCTTTATCTTTATTTGTCATTGTTTTCTGGATGTAAATCTATATTAAATCTTTAAAAAAAATATTTTTTGTTAATACTTTTGAGTGTCTGAAATGGATTAATTGGGTTTCCATTATTTCTTATGGGGAAAATGGTTTCGTCATTTGTGAATTTTGCCATTCAGCAGACTCTCTGGAATGGATTAATCACGAAACTCGGGGGTCCACTGTATATATACACACCCTTCTGGGTTTTCTTCTATTTTCTTACTAGTTCCTGTTTATTTCCTATCTCTATGGAGAAGTGGAACAGAATTCTTCCTTCATAAGCCATGCATGTTATAAGAGGCGGCTAAAATGCTGGGAGCAAGGGGCTAGGTAACTCTTTCTCCTGTATAAATTACTAAAATTTAAAAAGAGAAACTTTGTTTTTCTTTTTAGGTCACCCTGCCTTGGTGGGATATGGCTGGTTTGTTAAAAAAAAAAAAAAGATAATCACATAATGAGCAAAACATTTGAGAAAGTTAAAACAAGACAATGCTTACCAATAAAATTACCTTATAGTGAAGTGGTAGTGTTGAGCTTACCTGGGTCAAATACTTGGCAAGAAGAGGCATATGGGCAAGTCATCGAACACCTGTTGCATGTTACCTGGTAGTAAACAGATACCTGAGTTAGTTGGCTCTTACTGGTAACATCTGATGGTGCCTCTGTCAGGGGTGCACCATTAAATCAAGTTGTCTTATTCTTCTTCTAGACTATGTTCGTTTCTTGTACAATGTAGCTTAAGTCTGCCCATCTTGAAACTCTGCTCCAGCAAATATCAAAGAAGAAACTTCAGGATATTAAAAATAAGATATACTGCTAAGAGGATCCCAGAATGGGGTCAAAATATAAAGATAATTATTCTCCTGAGTTTCCGTCTCCATGTGGGTTATTACTGATCACTGACAAGTGCTCATTATACTTTAGTTATCCATAAGATATATTCTGTAATGAGATATAAAATGGATATCAGTGCAAGGGCACATGGAAACCAGAAGAAAATATAAAAAATTGAAATACCTCGCGATACGAACAGCTCAAAACGCAAACAGTTATGTAAGTGTATTTATGTAAGTGCTTTTGTAAGTGTATTTTTCAGGGTCTGAAATGGATTAATCTAATTCACATTATTCTGTATGGGAACAAATTTGTTCAGTATCGGCACTCGAACAGCCTTCTGGAACGAAATAAGTTCGTATCCCAAGGTACCACTGAACAGGCTTAAAAGAGGCTGAGAAGAATGCTGAATTATGTATATCATGCTAAAGTGAATACATAACATATGCAATTGTGTGAAATGCCTTTGGCTCAACTTTCTTCTGGAGATTGAATATGGTCCACTTGGAATATACAGTACAGCGTCTCCTCACTTAGCAACGTACTCGTTTACTGACGACTCGGACTTACGACGAGCTCTCTGATATTAGAGGTGATTTCCTCTGTTCTTTTTATTACAATATACAGTACAGGTCCTCCATCACAAATCCGGCATCATTGGGACCTGTAGTGTGTAGACAGCCTGTACTGTCAGAAAACACAGCCTAGCCATCTGCTCTGACAGCATGGGCTGTCTGTGCAGACAGTACAGGCTGTCTACAAGTGTGCCGGATTACTGAGTTTGCCGAATTACAGAGTGGTTAAGTTAGAATACACTTAATAAAATTAGCCAACTTGACTTGCACAGTTCACTGAACATCGGCAAAAATCGAACATTTCCGCTACTTTGAGCTCAATTTCAAGGTACTTTTCGTCATGAAAGCAATCAAAATCATGTCTATTTCTGTAATACATCTTCCATTCTATCAAATGAGTCCAAAAACTGAGAATACAACCATAAAAACCATATGAAAATATACTGCAAAGAGGTGGCTAATGGCTGAGAAGTTAACTCCCTTATTTATCGTCCGTCTTTTTTATTTTTGTTGTACGTTACGAAGCATCTTTCCATCATACATTGCCCAAGTTTCAATGAGATAGCCCAACAAACAACCGAGAAAAAAAAAATAATTAACAAAAATCATGTATGGCAAGCCCAAGGCAGGTACTGGAAATAAGTCACTTTGTCTGACTTTTCTGGGTTATCCCAGGTTCTCTATACATACACTGCTATGTATGATAATCTATGTAACTGTATTTGTGTATACCTGAATCAACTTATTTACTTCTAGTCTGTCAACTGAGTATGTACAAGAAACCACCCATTCACTTATTTCAACTACCCAATAAAGTGGTCAGAAATTGGCAATTTGGCCGATTTCACACAAATTTCAACAGATGCCAATTTCAAAATAGCGTCCAGAATAAACAATGCAGACATTCCTGGCACTAAAATAACATTTTCTCTGTTCATTAGTCACAGCTACAGGCCCCTCTTATATTACTCTTGCTTACCATTTGGAATTTTTATTCACAAAAAAAAAAAAAAATAAAAGATTTACTGTTATGCAGACTACTGCATTATTGTAATAATTGTATAAATAATGTCAATCCATTCTTGACTCCGTACTGGAATTTAGACTGGCAGGCGGACAGGTACTGGACGGTGACGTCATTTGTTTACTCTTGAGCTTCGCTAAATAGAACATTTTCGCTACTGTGAGCGCAATTTCAAGGTACTTTTCGTCATGAAAGCAATCAAAATCATATCTATTTCTGTAATATATCTTTCATTCTATCAAATGAGACCGAAAAAATGAGAATATAACCATAACAACCATACAAAAATATACCGCTTAGCAGCCGCTAATGGCTGAGAAGTGAACTCCGCTATTTATGGTCTGATTTCTTTCATTTTTGGTGTATGTGAAGAAGTATCTTTCCATCATACATTGCCCAAGTTTGAATAAGATAACCCAACAAACAATTTTTTTTATTATCACACCGGCCGATTCCCACCAAGGCAGGGTGGCCCGAAAAAGAAAAACTTTCACCATCATTCACTCCATCACTGTCTTGCCAGAAGGGTGCTTTACACTACAGTTTTTAAACTGCAACATTAACACCCCTCCTTCAGAGTGCAGGCACTGTACTTCCCATCTCCAGGACTCAAGTCCGGCCTGCCGGTTTCCCTGAATCCCTTCATAAATGTTACTTTGCTCACACTCCAACAGCACGTCAAGTATTAAAAACCATTTGTCTCCATTCACTCCTATCAAACACGCTCACGCATGCCTGCTGGAAGTCCAAGCCCCTCGCACACAAAACCTCCTTTACCCCCTCCCTCCAACCCTTCCTAGGCCGACCCCTACCCCGCCTTCCTTCCACTACAGACTGATACACTCTTGAAGTCATTCTGTTTCGCTCCATTCTCTCTACATGTCCGAACCACCTCAACAACCCTTCCTCAGCCCTCTGGACAACAGTTTTGGTAATCCCGCACCTCCTCCTAACTTCCAAACTACGAATTCTCTGCATTATATTCACACCACACATTGCCCTCAGACATGACATCTCCACTGCCTCCAGCCTTCTCCTCGCTGCAACATTCATCACCCACGCTTCACACCCATATAAGAGCGTTGGTAAAACTATACTCTCATACATTCCCCTCTTTGCCTCCAAGGACAAAGTTCTTTGTCTCCACAGACTCCTAAGTGCACCACTCACTCTTTTTCCCTCATCAATTCTATGATTCACCTCATCTTTCATAGACCCATCTGCTGACACGTCCACTCCCAAATATCTGAATACGTTCACCTCCTCCATACTCTCTCCCTCCAATCTGATATTCAATCTTTCATCACCTAATCTTTTTGTTATCCTCATAACCTTACTCTTTCCTGTATTCACCTTTAATTTTCTTCTTTTGCACACCCTACCAAATTCATCCACCAATCTCTGCAACTTCTCTTCAGAATCTCCCAAGAGCACAGTGTCATCAGCAAAGAGCAGCTGTGACAACTCCCACTTTGTGTGTGATTCTTTATCTTTTAACTCCACGCCTCTTGCCAAGACCCTCGCATTTACTTCTCTTACAACCCCATCTATAAATATATTAAACAACCACGGTGACATCACACATCCTTGTCTAAGGCCTACTTTTACTGGGAAAAAATTTCCCTCTTTCCTACATACTCTAACTTGAGCCTCACTATCCTCGTAAAAACTCTTCACTGCTTTCAGTAACCTACCTCCTACACCATACACTTGCAACATCTGCCACATTGCCCCCCTATCCACCCTGTCATACGCCTTTTCCAAATCCATAAATGCCACAAAGACCTCTTTAGCCTTATCTAAATACTGTTCACTTATATGTTTCACTGTAAACACCTGGTCCACACACCCCCTACCTTTCCTAAAGCCTCCTTGTTCATCTGCTATCCTATTCTCCGTCTTACTCTTAATTCTTTCAATTATAACTCTACCATACACTTTACCAGGTACACTCAACAGACTTATCCCCCTATAATTTTTGCACTCTCTTTTATCCCCTTTGCCTTTATACAAAGGAACTATGCATGCTCTCTGCCAATCCCTAGGTACCTTACCTTCTTCCATACATTTATTAAATAATTGCACCAACCACTCCAAAACTATATCCCCACCTGCTTTTAACATTTCTATCTTTATCCCATCAATCCCGGCTGCCTTACCCCCTTTCATTTTACCTACTGCCTCACGAACTTCCCCCACACTCACAACTGGCTCTTCCTCACTCCTACAAGATGTTATTCCTCCTTGCCCTATACACGAAATCACAGCTTCCCTATCTTCATCAACATTTAACAATTCCTCAAAATATTCCTTCCATCTTCCCAATACCTCTAACTCTCCATTTAATAACTCTCCTCTCCTATTTTTAACTGACAAATCCATTTGTTCTCTAGGCTTTCTTAACTTGTTAATCTCACTCCAAAACTTTTTCTTATTTTCAACAAAATTTGTTGATAACATCTCACCCACTCTCTCATTTGCTCTCTTTTTACATTGCTTCACCACTCTCTTAACTTCTCTCTTTTTCTCCATATACTCTTCCCTCCTTGCATCACTTCTACTTTGTAAAAACTTCTCATATGCTAACTTTTTCTCCCTTACTACTCTCTTTACATCATCATTCCACCAATCGCTCCTCTTCCCTCCTGCACCCACTTTCCTGTAACCACAAACTTCTGCTGAACACTCTAACACTACATTTTTAAACCTACCCCATACCTCTTCGACCCCATTGCCTATGCTCTCATTAGCCCATCTATCCTCCAATAGCTGTTTATATCTTACCCTAACTGCCTCCTCTTTTAGTTTATAAACCTTCACCTCTCTCTTCCCTGATGCTTCTATTCTCCTTGTATCCCATCTACCTTTTACTCTCAGTGTAGCTACAACTAGAAAGTGATCTGATATATCTGTGGCCCCTCTATAAACATGTACATCCTGAAGTCTACTCAACAGTCTTTTATCTACCAATACATAATCCAACAAACTACTGTCATTTCGCCCTACATCATATCGTGTATACTTATTTATCCTCTTTTTCTTAAAATATGTATTACCTATAACTAAACCCCTTTCTATACAAAGTTCAATCAAAGGGCTCCCATTATCATTTACACCTGGCACCCCAAACTTACCTACCACACCCTCTCTAAAAGTTTCTCCTACTTTAGCATTCAAGTCCCCTACCACAATTACTCTCTCACTTGGTTCAAAGGCTCCTATACATTCACTTAACATCTCCCAAAATCTCTCTCTCTCCTCTGCATTCCTCTCTTCTCCAGGTGCATACACGCTTATTATGACCCACTTCTCGCATCCAACCTTTACTTTAATCCACATAATTCTTGAATTTACACATTCATATTCTCTTTTCTCCTTCCATAACTGATCATTTAACATTACTGCTACCCCTTCCTTTGCTCTAACTCTCTCAGATACTCCAGATTTAATCCCATTTATTTCCCCCCACTGAAACTCTCCTACCCCCTTCAGCTTTGTTTCGCTTAGGGCCAGGACATCCAACTTCTTTTCATTCATAACATCAGCAATCATCTGTTTCTTGTCATCCGCACTACATCCACGCACATTTAAGCAACCCAGTTTTATAAAGTTTTTCTTCTTCTCTTTTTTAGTAATTGTATACAGGAGAAGGGGTTACTAGCCCATTGCTCCCGGCATTTTAGTCGCCTCATACGACACGCATGGCTTACGGAGGAAAGATTCTTTTCCACTTCCCCATGGACAATAGAAGAAATAAAAAAGAACAAGAGCTATTTAGAAAAAGGAGAAAAACCTAGATGTATGTATATATATATATGCATGTGCGTGTCTGTGAAGTGTGACCAAAGTGTAAGTAGGAGTAGCAAGATATCCCTGTTATCTTAGCGTGTTTATGAGACAGAAAAAGAAACCAGCAATCCTACCATCATGCAAAACAGTTACAGGTTTTTGTTTCACAGTCATCTGGCAGGACGGTAGTACTTCCCTGGGTGGTTGCTGTCTACCAACCTACTACTGAGAAAATAATAATAATATGGAAGTATGGAAGTATGGAGTATGGAAGAAGTGAATGTTTTCAGATACTTGGGAGTTGACGTGTCAGCGGATGGATTTATGAAGGATGAGATTAATCATAGAATTGATGAGGGAAAAAGGTGAGTGGTGCGTTGAGGTATATGTGGAGTCAAAAAACGTTATCTATGGAGGCAAAGAAGGGAATGTATGAAAGTATAGTAGTACCAACACTTTTATATGGGTGCGAAGCTTGGGTGGTAAATGCAGCAGCGAGGAGACGGTTGGAGGCAGTGGAGATGTCCTGTTTAAGGGCAATGTGTGGTGTAAATATTATGCAGAAAATTCGGAGTGTGGAAATTAGGAGAAGGTGTGGAGTTAATAAAAGTATTAGTCAGAGGGCAGAAGAGGGGTTGTTGAGGTGGTTTGGTCATTTAGAGAGAATGGATCAAAGTAGAATGACATGGAAAGCATATAAATCTATAGGGGAAGGAAGGCGGGGTAGGGGTCGTCCTCGAAAGGGTTGGAGAGAGGGGGTAAAGGAGGTTTTGTGGGCGAGGGGCTTGGACTTCCAGCAAGCGTGCGTGAGCGTGTTAGATAGGAGTGAATGGAGACGAATGGTACTTGGGACCTGATGATCTGTTGGAGTGTGAGCAGGGTAATATTTAGTGAAGGGATTCAGGGAAACCGGTTATTTTCATATAGTCGGACTTGAGTCCTGGAAATGGGAAGTACAATGCCTGCACTTTAAAGGAGGGGTTTGGGATATTGGCAGTTTGGAGGGATATGTTGTGTATCTTTATATGTGTATGCTTCTAGACTGTTGTATTCTGAGCACCTCTGCAAAAACAGTGATAATGTGTGAGTGTGGTGAAAGTGTTGAATGATGATGAAAGTATTTTCTTTTTGGGGATTTTCTTTCTTTTTTGGGTCACCCTGCCTCGGTGGGAGACGGCCGACTTGTTGATAATAATATCTTTATTTACTACACGTACATGTACAAGGTATACAGGCCTAGCTGACATCAGTGACACACTACTGTATAGAAAGGCACTTGTTATGCTGAGTATTTCAAGAAAATTAAGTCAGTGTCCCAGGATAACACCCACACTAGTTGACTAGCACCCAGGTACCCATTTACTGATGGGTAAACATAGAAAACAGGTGTAAAGAAACACGCCTAATGTTTCTACCCTGGCTGGGAATCGAATATTTACCAAAAATCATATATGGCTAACCCAGGCCAGGTACTATAAATAAGCCACATTGACTTTTTTGGGGTTATCCTAGGTTCTCTACACATATGCTGCTATGTGTGATAATCTATACAGAGAAAATAACTTTTTTGTTTCAGGTTTATGGTGCAGTAAGAGTGTATATCATAGTTAGCCCTGTGCTATACTCTGTTTTCTCTAATATAAGCCCCCAAGACAAGGATAGGAGAATGGTATTTGTTTACCATATCCTCTTCATAACTCTGTCGAACTGCTCTGTGTTATGCCAATTATTATTCATTCTGGAGTATTTAACATGTTTTATGTTTATATTGTTTATTATGTCATATTAGATCAATTGTGATAGGCAAATAAGCTGTAGTGTTGATATTAGCGTAATAATAAAACATTCTCCTGCATCATGAGACTGAGCTCATGACAACTGACAGTGGCTTCAAAGCCACCTTATCTTTAATAGATAATGTACTGTGTTGGTGCTTTACATAATGAGAAGCATTTCTTTTATTCATTGGAACCATGGCTAGGGCTAAAAGTAAGCAGGTTAAAACAAATGGAGAAAAAAGAAACTGGAATGACTTATGCAGCAAGTAGCACCACCAAACAGTACCAGCAGGTTGGTGTGGCGACCCTGGAAATTTTAAATTATGCTAGCCAAAATTAGTGCCGAATAACTGAAGGGACCGAATAACTGATTGCCGGATTTGTGATGGCAGACCTGTACACTACTGTATAAATATTTAAAAATATACCAGAAATGTTACAAATGGTGCAAAGGTGACATTAAAACAATATCAAAAATGGTTGACAAAAACCCACTACTATTATAGTATGCTCCTCACTTAGTGACAAATTTGTTTACCAATGAGGTCTTAGGAATGGAACACTGTCATTCAGTGAGGAGAGGCTGTATAATTTTGTGCAAATAACTTTTTCTTTTATTTTTACTGCTTTAGTCTTCTGACACTATGTACAAGGGATACCAATGATATTAAAATTGTTTCAAGGTGTAATACTTCTCAGAACATGGAAATAAGTCACACAGTTTGTGATTTTTATAAAAAATCTAAACCCAATATGTATAGTCAGTGTGACTTATTTCTATGTTTTGATAAGTATTACACCTTGAAACAATTGTAATATTGTTAGTTATCCTAGGTTAATTTTTTTAACACACTGGCTGTCTCCCACTGAGGCAAGGTGACACAAAAAAACATTTTCACTATCATTCACACAATCACTGTCTTGCCAGAGGTGTGCAGATATGACAGGTCCCTGCAAACAGGAAATATCTCTAACCTCTCCTCATTTGCTCTTGATAAATTATGTAGTTATACTAAAATCTTGTACTCTATGAGGTACCCAATATATCTGTGATGTAGCTACTGAATGGTGGAGTTAGAAAGACATCCCAGTGCTAGCCATTATATATGCCCAGTTACGGAAAAATTAACGGAAATAATGTAGTTCCGAGACTGGTTTGCCTGAGTTAAGATAAAGATTCAGATTCTTTATTTTAGCATGATACATTGTTTGTACAGAGGTGAATGATATTTAGGTGTGCACGCAGAAAGCCCCTTAATGTGCAGAGCATTTCGGGCAAACTTAAACTTATCTTAAGACTAAAGGCAATTATTAATTGATTGTTTACATGTATGGTATCAAGTGGTTTTAACAATAAATACTTTTACTGAGTATAACTGTTTCAAGGATTACAGTTTGGCTTATGATTACAGGTACAGTGGTACCTCAGGATATGAAGTTAATTCGTTCCAGAAGGCTGTTTGAGTGCAGATACCAAACAAATCTGTTCCCATAAGGAATAATATTAATTAGATTAATCCGTTTCAGACCCCCAAAAATACACTAACAAAAATAAACTTACATAATTGTTAGAGTTGGAAGCTGTTCGTATGCCGAAGTACCAGTGTAATAAGGTTTCTAGCATAACAACATGTTTTGAAGACATTCAACTTAATGGTTGTGAGAATTACAGATTATGAGAACAAGAATAAGTTCTTGTTTTTTTATTATTTTTATTATCACACTGGCCGATTCCCACCAAGGCAGGGTGGCCCGAAAAAGAAAAACTTTCACCATCATTCACTCCATCACTGTCTTGCCAGAAGGGTGCTTTACACTTCATTGACTTACGTAAAGCTTTTGATACAGTTGACCATGACTTGCTCCACGTAAAATTGTCACACTATGGTATAAGAGGGCACTCCCTCAATTACCTCAAGTCATACCTCAGCAACAGAAGCCAATATGTGTACGCAAATGGGGCAAACTCTTCTGCGCAACCAATTACAGTTGGTGTCCCACAGGGAAGTGTCCTTGGCCCTCTTCTCTTTCTCCTATACATAAATGACCTTCCAAATGCTTCGCAATTACTCAAACCCACACTATTTGCAGATGACACTACATACGTCTTCTCTCACCCGAGCCCAGTCACGCTAGCCAATACTGTAAATACCGAATTACAGAAAATATCTACCTGGATGAGGACTAACAAACTTACACTAAACATTGACAAAACCTACTTCATTCAGTTTGGTAACAGAGCTACAGATGTCCCTCTTAACATAATGATAAACGGATCACCTATCACAAAGCTAACAGAGGGAAAATTCTTAGGAATCCACCTTGATAATAGACTCAAATTTCATACACATATACAACAAATTTCTAAGAAAATTTCCAAGACTGTAGGCATACTATCGAAGATACGGTACTATGTTCCACAGTCAGCCCTCCTGGCCCTATATCACTCTCTTATTTACCCCTATCTCACCTATGGAATTTGTGCATGGGGCTCAACAACAGTTAACCATCTCAGACCACTAATTACCCAACAAAAGGCTGCAGTTAGAATGATAACAAATTCTCACTACAGGCAGCACACTCCACCAATATTCAATACACTAAACCTACTCACCATACAAAACATCCATACTTATTACTGCACCTATTACATACATAGAACACTTAACTCTGATATTAACCCTCCCCTCAAACATCTCCTTGCCAACCTCAACAGAACACATGACCATAACACAAGGCACAGATCACTCTTTGATGTTCCTCGTGTTCATCTCACACTATGCAAAAACTCAATGCACATAAAAGGCCCTAAAATCTGGAATTCATTACCTGTAAATATAAAAGAAACACTACCTGTTTATAAATTCAAGTCTCTACTCAAAGATCACTTACTCACCCAAAACCAAATAAATACTGAATAACTGAACCTTATAAATTGTATATCTTAAATGTTTCTCACAATTATATCACATAAATGTTAAACCTAAAACCCAATCTAACTTTATTATTTTTTAAATACACTACCTAACAGAATCCTTCATATGACCTGTCTTTGTAATACTCACTTGTGCTTTATAGTAATCTGTTTACATTAATGTTTTATCACTGACTTCATCATTGCTTAATTAATCTTAAGTTAATTTTAAGCCAGCCCGTAATGCTATGCATAGTATAAGTGGCTTTGGCATACTGCTCTTATCTGTATTTTTTTGTACCTCTGTATGTGTGCACAAATTTATAATAAATAAATAAATAAATAAATAACAGTTTTTAAACTGCAACATTAACACCCCTCCTTCAGAGTGCAGGCACTGTACTTCCCATCTCCAGGACTCAAGTCCGGCCTGCTGGTTTCCCTGAACCCCTTCATAAATGTTACTTTGCTCACACTCCAACAGCACGTCAAGTATTAAAAACCATTTGTCTCCATTCACTCCTATCAAACACGCTCATGCATGCCTGCTGGAAGTCCAAGCCCCTCGCACACAAAACCTCCTTTACCCCCTCCCTCCAACCTTTCCTAGGCCGACCCCTACCCTGCCTTCCTTCCACTACAGACTGATACACTCTTGAAGTCATTCTGTTTCGCTCCATTCTCTCTACATGTCCGAACCACCTCAACAACCCTTCCTCAGCCCTCTGGACAACAGTTTTGGTAATCCCACACCTCCTCCTAACTTCCAAACTACGAATTCTCTGCATTATATTCACACCACATATTGCCCTTCTCATAATAAAATTTATGACCTTCAGTGGTGAAAAATTTGTCCAGTTTTGTCCTAAAGAAGGAGATAGGTCCAGGAAATTGTGGATCTGGCAAGGACCACACCTCAAAAATTAAAACTGCTGTGTCCACATTTAAATTTTTTTTTTCTTCTGAAATGGTAGAATTTTCTTTTAAGGTAATGATACCAAAAGTAAAAAATCTGATGGAAAACTTACTTGCAGATTCACAAAAGCACAAAGTTAGTGGTCTAGGAGCAATTCGCACATAGGCAATTTCCCCCATTAACCCTTTTAGGGTCGGCAGGCCCTCTCCTACTCCTAAACTTGTTCTCAGGGTTGGAAATTTTTTGAGAGAAAAAAAATTCTTATGAAATGATAGAGAATCTTTTCCTGATCATAATGACACCAAAAGTATGAAATTTGATGGAAAACTTATGGAATTATGCTCTTGCAAAGTTAGCGGTCTCGACGATGTTTACGCATCGGCGATTTCACCCATTTTGAGCCCTATTTTCGGTCAATTTCAGTGTACCAGTTGACAAAAATCATACCTATTTTGCTAGAACTCCATTTTTCCTATCGAATGAGTATAAGAAACCACCACCCATTTACCGATTTCAACTATCCAATAAAGTGGTCAGAAATTGGCAATTCTGCCAATTTCACACAAATTTCAAAGGATGCCAATTTCCAAATAGGGTCCAGAATGAACAAGACAGACATTCCTGGCACTAAAATAACAGTCACATCCCCAGGCCTCTCTTACATTTCTTTTGCTTTCCACTTTGAATTTTTATTCTCAAAAAAATAGAAGATTTACTGTTATGCAGACTATTGCATTAGTGTAGAAATGGTATAAATAATATCAGCGCACTTGTGAAAGAATATTAGACTCACCAGTTGACGTTTATTGGATGCGTGGCATGATTTGTTTACTTTTGAACTTTGTCAAAAATTGAACATTTCTGCTATTTTGAGCTCAATTTCAAGGTACTTTTCATTGTGAAACCAATAAAAATCAACTCAATTTCTGCAATATGTCTTCCATTCTATAAAATGAGACCAGGAAAACTAGAATACAACCATAAATAGCATACGAAAATACACTGCAAAATCACTGTTTTAAAGCAAAAACACGGTCTAAGTTTTTTTTTTCTCATTATGCACTGTGCTGCAGGATTTTTTTTTATACTGTTCAAACTGACCATAGACCCATTATTTCATATGTAGGCCTACCAGCTTTCTCTTGCTAGATTTGAAGGTGCTAGAATTTATGCGTACTAGTACAGCACCATTTGTCTCCATTCACTCCTATCAAACACGCACGAGCGTGTTTGATAGGAGTGAATGGAGACAAATGGTTTTTAATACTTGATGTGCTGTTGGAGTGTGAGCAAAGTAACATTTATGAAGGGGTTCAGGGAAACCGGCAGGCCAGACTTGAGTCCTGGAGATGGGAAGTACAGTGCCTGCACTCTGAAGGAGGGGTGTTAATGTTGCAGTTTAAAAACTGGAGTGTAAAGCACCCTTCTGGCAAGACAGTGATGGAGTGAATGATGGTGAAAGTTTTTCTTTTTCGGGCCACCCTGCCTTGGTGGGAATCGGCCAGTGTGATAATAAATAATAATAATAATAGTACAGCACCAATCCTGGCGTGCAAGCCGTACTAGTACGGCACCAACCCTGAAAGGGTTAAGTACTATTTTAAGCAAATTTTATAGCTCAATTCAACCAAATTCTTAGCTATTTCACTAGTATGCCTTCTGTTATACTGATTGAGCACAAGAAGCCACCCATTAACTATCAGAACTACCCTATCAAGGATAAAATTTAGCCAATTTTTCACAAAATTCAAAAATAGTGCAAAATAAATACTGGAGACATTCCAGGCACTAAAACAAGTTTCCCAGTTTCATTAATTACTTTCCAAGGCTTCTCCTACATTACACTTCCCTAGAATTTTTAATCCTTCATCACAAAAAATTCAATATTAATGCTTATCTATTCTTTTACAAAATTTATAAATCTCTTGGCTCGTAAGAGAATAGCCAAAATGTTTTTTAACCATCAATGACTTGGGAAATGTCAATAAGATTACTGGCATAACTAACTGTTTGATCATTCCACAGTGGAAATAAGTCACACCGACTTCACTGGGTGAACTTTATATTATGCAATACAGTACACGCACACATTTGATTACTAATATCACTTGTGCCTTCATGTTCACTGTAAAATATTATGGTATATTATGTACTGATTGCCTAAATAAAAGATTACACTTACAGTCAGGTAACTTACTGTTATGAAGTCTTGCCATAGTTGACATGAATGCCCTCAAGATGTTTGATGAGAGAGTGCTGTAGGTAGCCACTGTCTGCAGTCATTATAGCAGTGTGCTGCAAACCCTAATGAAAAATACAATGCACAATATTAGAAGGCATCAGCATAGTAATAATTATCAACAATGAAACTGCAAAATATAGTATGAGCACCATCAATGTAAATAATTTTTTAACACTATCCATCTTCCACCAAAAATTTTTTATCCCCCAAATTTTATATTTTGATATCCAAATATACACACAAATGCATGTTCAATAATCTTCAATAGTAAGAAGACACATTGCTGGAGTATAAAAAGGCTTTTCGCTCAATGGACGACAACCTGCCCCAATGATCGCTTATAAGTTGGAGTTCACTGTACAGAGAAAATTTAAAATAGAAAAACTGTCTGTGTAATATATAGAACAAAATGACAATACCACGACTGGAACAAAAGACAAATAACCCGCACATATGAGAAAGAAACTTCTGACGATGTTTCGCTCCAAAGTCGACATTACTAGTCAATAAAGTAGAATGTAATTACAGAAACAATAATCCTAAACAAATGCACAGCAGAATTTACTTCACGTTCCTCAATACACAGAAAAAAAACATGACTGAAGAATGAATGATATCATCATTCCATGTGTTTGCTTAACCACTTAAGCCCTGCTTATTAGACCTTAGGGCATTTTTCTGTTTAAAGATCAAAAAATCTTCTTACCCGGTATCACATACCCCTCACATAATCACCGGCCCTACCCAAGATTTTACGAGGCCTTAGTTGTCAGTCTAATTAAGCAAGACAAATATTTCCCTGTTGGTAGAGTGAGTATATTGCATCCAACCACTGATGGAAATTTGACCAGGGTGGGTCACATTAGCATTTGGCCTCACTCTGATGTTAAACTTATTACAGGTGGGTTAGTCACACAAGGACCCCAATGGAACTACAAGGACCCCAGTGGAAATACAAGAACCCCAATGGAAATATGAGGACCCCAATGGAGATACAAGGACCCCACTGGATATACAAGGATCCCAATGGAAATACAAGGACCCCACTGAATATACAAGGATCCCAATGGAAATACATACAAGGACCCCAGTGAAAATAGACCATTTAGTTTTTTGGGTTATCATAGGTATTTACACATTTTTTTTAATTTACCGGCCGTATCCCACCAAGGCAGGGTGACCTAAAAAGAAAAAAAAAGGGTTTTATTTTTACATCGAGTAATTTTTACAGAAGTGGGTTACTAGCCCCTTGCTTCCAGCATTTTAGTCACCTCTTACAGCAACACACATGGAGACATAGGTTACTATGTATAATAATCATGTGTACCTTTACCTAAATAAACATACTTAATAGCTGGCTTTTTCCCAACCATCTGGTTGCTGATATTCTACAAAAATTAGCATGGCAGTGCCAGATCAACCAGGCTGTGATGGATATGTAGGCCTCCAGAAGCAACAGCCTGGTTGACCAGGCAAGCACCTGACAAGCCTGGCCCATGGCTGGGCTCTGTGAGTAATGAAACTCTCAAAACTCTTCAAAGGTATGGTAATAAGCCACAAAATTTCTACGCAGGGTACAAAAATTTATGACAAATAAAAAGTCATATCTTTTTAAATAAAAAAAATAACTAATACTCTCACAATAATTTGACAGAAATGAGATAATATACATGATCCTTTAACACACAATATTTATAGCCAGGTTAAGACATCACATACAAATCAGAATATATTAGCAAAATTATGCAATAAATTGGTAAAAAAACAGGGAAAGGAAAAAAAATATATATATAATAACAAAAGGCTAGAATAAGTCACATTACATAAAAACATTATTCATTACATCATTATTATTTATCCCACATGTATCACTAATGATTAATAAATAATTGCTAACTATATTACAATAATCAAAGTCAAAAGGCACAAGTAATAATATCTAGTGAATGTATATCAACGTGTCGGCTCTGGGTGATAACAGACGTGATTTTGTTGGGATTTTTAACCCCGGAGGGTTAGCCACCCAGGATAACCAAAGAAAGTCAGTGCGTTATTGAGGACTTTGTTTTATTTCCATTATGGTCCTTCAATCTTGTCCCCCAGGATGCCACCCACACCAGGTACCTACTTCCTGCTAGGTGAATATGGACAACAGGTGTAAGGAACCCGTAGCTTGATAGCCAGTGCACTCATCTCACACACTGAGGTCCAGTGTTCGATCCCCGGTACAGGTGGAAAACATCGGGACATGTTTCCTTAAGACACCTGCTGTCCCTGTTCACCTAGCAGTAGGTACCTGGGTGTTAGTTGACTGGTGTGGGTCGCATCCTGGGGGACAAAATTAACCTAATTTACCAGAAATACTCTACATAACCAGAGATTTTCTATATGTCATTAATGTGAGCTATGGTCTGTATAAGTTGTATCATGTACTGGTAGAAATAAAGATTACATAAATTGCCATACATAACAGTATATATGTAATTACTTAGCATAACCCCAATAAAAAAAAATTGAGATTTATTTCCAAGCCGCCTATCAGGCCAGGGTAGTTCATCAAGCTGTTATTTCTAAAGAAAACATCTTTATAACAATACTTGGGCTTCTCTAACTACTTTAAATACTAACAATTGTTATTAACTCACTTGTCAGCTGCGGGACATCAAATTTTGTCTTAAAATACATGACTAATCTTCTGTTTACAATGTCTCCTCCTTCTTCTGTTGGGCTTCAGGGCCACTGACAACATGCACCGTATCGAACCCGGCCGTCCAGTGCAGGAGGAACCTCCACTCAAGTGGAAGAATGTTTTGACTAGTAACTGCTGTATAGCCCTTGTGGCTTAGCGCTTCTTTTTGATTATAATAATAATAAAATAATTTGACTAGTAACTGCATATTATATGTCCCTGATACGCCCTGAAGCCAGCAAGGAGCATGTACAGGCCAATATCTCCTGACAGTCCAGAGGGCGAAATCCCTCCCCGTTGAGGAGAGGTAGAGTGAAGCCACCGTGATCATAAAGTCACTTAAAAATAACTCGGGGAATCTGTCTCACGTCCCACCATTATTGTACAAGCGAACGGTCCATGTCCTTTCGCATGCTATTACATTACTTTTTAACAAGTCACTAGAAACTAGCACTTTCCCGACACTACTCAAGACAGCAAGGGTTACACCAATTCATAAAGGTAGTGACCCTACAGATGTAAAGAACTATAGGCCAATATCAAACTTACCATTGCTATCCAAAATCTTCGAGAAACTCGTGCACAGGAGACTATATTCATTTATAATGTCACAAAACATACTCAACCCTTCCCAATTTGGATTCAGGAAAAGTAAAAGCACTAATGATGCAATTATAAAAATGCTAGACCTGCTTTACACAGCATTGGAAAATAAGGAATATCCGTTAGGAATTTTTATTGACCTAAGAAAAGCGTTTGACACAGTAGACCACGGCATCCTACTCCACAAACTTGACCACTATGGTTTAAGAGGCCATGCGCTTGCATATTTTAAATCCTACCTTTCTAATAGGTATCAGTACGTCACCATTAAAAACACAGCCTCATCAATACGGCCACTTGATACTGGAGTTCCGCAGGGAAGTGTCCTTGGACCCCTGCTCTTCCTCATTTACATCAATGATCTTCCAAACATATCCCAACATCTGAAACTCATTCTCTTTGCTGACGACACGACTTATGTCATCTTCCACCCTAATCTTGCCACCCTCAACACCATTGTTAATGAGGAGCTGCTCAAAATATCGACTTGGATGACAGCCAATAAATTTACACTGAACACTGGCAAAACCTACTATATTATGTTTGGTAGCAGAGCAGGTGTTGCGCAACTTAACATTAAGATCGACAACACTCTAATTGCCAGAAATAATGAGGGAAAATTCCTTGGCCTATACCTCGACAACAACCTAAATTTCAGCACCCATATCCAACACATAACAAAAAAAGTATCCAAAACGGTGGGGATCCTCTCCAAAATACGATATTAAGTGCCGCAAACTACCCTTCTCACAGTATACCATTCACTTATATACCCATACCTCACCTATGTTATCTGTGCTTGGGGTTCAACTGCAGCAACACACCTAAAGCCAATAATAACCCAACAAAAAGCCGCAGTAAGAATAATCACTAAATCCCATCCCTGGCAACACACCCCCCCACTCTTCATAGATCTAAACTTACTCCCTGTTCAGTACATCCACACTTACTACTGTGCAATCTACATCTACAGGACCTTAAATTCCAATACTAACTATGGAAAATTGCATTTACTTGGATGTATGATTATATACATAACAGTAAATGAACAATGATAACTATTATTTATCAGTTAGACAAGTAGGAATTTGGGACACCTAGGTCGCAAAAAATTCAAATTCAAATTCAAAGTTTATTCTCTATAAGGATTACAATGCTGAGTTTACAGAATTTGGTTATTGTGTGGTTTACATGTAGTAAAATAATAATTACAGAGTGTACCACTAGAACACCTAGCATGGCTAGGCATTTCGGGCAGACTTAGATTAAATCTTAAGTTTAAAATATTACAAAATTATGAGGTAAGTTGGTATTATGGCTAAGTGACTAAATACTAGTTTGTGAGTTTAGCAATGTGAATGCTTTTGTTTTGGCACTATACATAGTTTCAGTATTGGAGTATCACAGGCCAACTTATGACTAGTTAAGATTCATTATTTTGAGATTGAGATTGAGATTTCTGTTTATGGTCAAATGGGTGGTATTCGTGTAATTAGTTGACAGGGTGTATCAGGGAGATAAGATGTTTTCTAATGGTAGTTTTGAAGGTGATGAATGTGTCTGCAGTTTTAGAATTTTCAGGTAGGGTGTTCCAGATTTTAGGGCCTTTGACATACATTGAATTTTTGTAAAGGTTTAGTCGGACACGGGGAATGTCGTAGAGATGTTTGTGTCTGGTGTTATGCCTGTGGGTTCTGTCACAACTATCAAGAAAGCGTTTTAGGTCAAGGTTGATATTAGAGTTTAAGGCCCTGTAGATGTAGATTGCACAGTAGTAAGTGTGGATGTACTGAACAGGGAGTAAGTTTAGGTCTATGAAGAGTTGGGGGGGGGGGTGTTGCCAGGGATGGGATTTAGGGATTATTCTTACTGCGGCTTTTTGTTGGGTTATTATTGGCTTTAGGTGTGTTGCTGCAGTTGAACCCCAAGCACAGATAACATAGGTGAGGTATGGATATATAAGTGAATGGTATAGTGTGAGAAGGGCAGTTTGCGGCACGTAGTATCGTATTTTGGAGAGGATCCCAACCGTTTTGGATACTTTTTTGGTTATGTGTTGGATATGGGTGCTGAAGTTCAGGTTGTTGTCGAGGTATAGGCCTAGGAATTTGCCCTCATTATGCCTGGCAATTAGAGTGTTGTCGATCTTAATGTTAATTTGCGCATCTCCTGCTCTGCTACCAAACATAATGTAGTAGGTTTTGTCAGTGTTAAGCGTAAGTTTATTAGCTGTCGTCCAAGTCGATATTTTGATCAGCTCCTCATTAACAATGGAGTTGAGGGTGGCAAGATTAGGGTGAGAGATGACGTAAGTCGTGTCGTCAGCAAAGAGAATGGGGTTCAGGTGTTGAGATACGTTTGGAAGATCATTGATGTATATGAGGAAGAGCAGGGGACCAAGGACACTTCCCTGCAGAACTCTAGTATCAAGTGGCTGTGATGCTGATGCTGTGTCTTTAATGGTGACATACTGATACCTATTAGTAAGGTAAGATTTGAAATATGCAAGCGCATGGCCTCTTATACCATAATGGTCAAGTTTGTGGAGTAAGATGCCGTGGTCTACTGTGTCAAAAGCTTTTCTTAGGTCAATAAAAATTCCTAACGGATATTCCTTATTTTCCAATGCTGTGTAAAGCAGATCTAGCATTTTTATGATTGCATCGTTAGTGCTTTTATTTTTCCTGAATCCAAATTGGCAGGGGTTGAGTATGTTTTGTGCCGTTATAAATGAATATAGTCTCCTGTGCAAGAGTTTCTCAAAGATTTTGGATAGCAATGGTAAGTTTGATATTGGCCTATAGTTGTTTAAATCTGTAGGGTTACCACCTTTATGTATTAGTGTAACCCTTGCCGTCTTGAATAGTTTCGGGAAGGTGCTAGTTTCTAGTGACTTGTTAAAAAGTAATGAGATAGCATGCGAGAGGACATGGGCCACTCTCTTGTACAATAATGGTGGGACATGAGACAGATTCCCCGAGTTATTTTTAAGTGACTTTATAATCACGGTGACTTCCGTGGGCTCAGTTGGAGCAAGATAGAAGGAATTTGGGAAATTCCCATCTAGGTAGTCCCCGGCATGGGCATTGGTATGTGGGATTTTATTGGCGAGATTAGAACGTATGGTTAAGAAGAAGTCGTTTATCTTGTTAGCTGTGTCAGTGGGATGCAGTGGTGTTTCATTAGGTTTAGTTAGGACAATATTCTTGTTTTTTTTCAGTTTGTGGGTCCCTAGAATCTGAGAGAGTGTTTTCCAGGTCTTTTTTATATCTCCTCTTGTGAATCTACTGGAGTAGTATAGTTGTTTGTCTTTCTTTATTACTTTGGTGAGGACTGATGAATAGTGTTTAAGAATATCTTTGTGTATTAAGCCCTGTCTATATTGCCTTTCATATTGGTGTTTCTTATCAATGGATTTCAGAATGGTGCTGGTTAGCCATGGGCAACCAAGCCGTTTGTTTGTGATCTGTTTCGTTTTTATAGGACAATGTTTGTTGTATAGTCTAAGTAATTTGTTAAGAAAAATGTCTGTCCAGTCATCAATACCATTGGCCTTGGAGAATTCTGTAGGCCAGTCAACAGTCTCTAGGTCCCCCTTCGATACCTACCACTGTCATAACCACAAGTTGCTCTGGACCTATTAATTAAATGAAATATACATACACCAGGAATACTGGTAAATATATAAATTTGTGGACTGTATATTAAAAATAATAAATGGTTATATATATACACAATTACATAACAGAAGGAAAATATATCTTAATATCACTCACCAATTTGACTGGAGATTAATGTGTATCATACTCAGAAAACCTCACTCTAACTAAATCTATGAAAATAATGCTGGCCAGAATTACACACAAATCTAGAGAGCTTATCTGAGGTTCCTGAAGCTGTCTTGTCCAGTCGTCTGATATCTCAAGTTATGCAGGAACGCACATCCACCAATTTCGCCTCATATTTGAGAGGTGTCAACACAATTTTAACCTCTAGAGCACGAAAAATTCTTCCCATTACACCAACGTTTGTACAAAATTCAAAACCAAGATGGCGAGTCTCATCTGCGCAGACGCAGGCTTTCCATTTTCTATGACATAAATATTATTAAATACAGTATGGCCATTTATTTACATATAAATACTGAATTTCTGGAAAATATATACAGTATTTTCCACACTAACCTTGACCTAAAACGCTTTTCTGATAGTTGTGACAGGATCCACAGGCATAACACCAGACACAAACATCTCTATGACATTCCCTGTGTTCGACTAAACCTTTACAAAAATTCAATGTATTTCAAAGGACCTAAAATCTGGAACACCCTACCTGAAAACTCTAGAACTGCAGACATATTCGTCACTTTCAAAACTACAGTTAGAAAACATCTTATCTCCCTGATACACCCCGACAACTAACTACACGATAACCACCTGGTGGTTCAAAATTACACTCACTCACCCACTGACTATAAACCCAGAAATACTCATCTTAATCTCAAACTAACTCCAATATACACAACGAGAAGCAATTATTACTACAGAAAAAGTGTCCTTCCTCCAAAATTTCCACCAGTCAACTACAGTGATAATATAGCATTTATTGTTGTGGAGACGAAAAAAACCTAGAAAAGCTAGATACAGCGATTGATAAACAAGGGTGGAGGCTCGACCGTTCGTCACTGTAGGAGCTGCCAACAATCACCGGTTCTTCAACACGCAAGTTATACTTTTGTATCAATCAAATCACATATTACTCGGGTAGATAATTTCAAGTAGATCCTTCATGTGTTAGCCCAAATCACCGACCAGTATGTTTTAAATAAGTGACCCACTGATCAGATCAGACTGGTTCCAAACCCTCGACTGGTCCGAACCCTCGACTGGTCCGAACCCTCGACTGGTCCGAACCCTCGACTGGTCCGAACCCTTGACTGGTTTCAAATGGATTCGTTGGACAATAAAGCAGACTGTAAACAGATGGGGTTGTAGGCGCCCTTATCAAACACAAACAATAAATATAAATCAGGAACATACACGGTAAGCTGTCCAATACACAAGTACAGTTAGAAATAGAAATACAAATAGCTAGAGCTTCATTTAAGGAGGTTATTAATAGAGTATTCAAGAGGTTGCTAGTAGAATTACAGTAAATCAACCATTCAAATCATTATGAAGCTCTGTGTAGTCTGCAGTCAATCAAACAAACGGGCTTCCACATGGATAAATTGTCATTTTTGTGGAAATTGGTGTCACGCCCCTTGTGCAGATATCCAAGAACTAGCTACAAGCAGTATTAAAACAGGGAAATGTTTTTGGATATGCCCAAATGAGATAAATCTGTGGACTAAAATCACAAGGGTATTAAAAGAGGATAACATCAAAGCTGCTTTCATAGACAACCTGGAAGCTTTCTACAACAGATGGGAACATAAGTCTGGGCTGAATGGTACTGCCCTTGATACTGGCCATGTAGTCAGAAACTGTAAGGCTGGAGGTGATGTCCTGGTAGTCAGTAAATGTGGGGCTGATAGCACTGTCCTGGGAGACAGTAATGGTGAAGCTGGAGGTGCTGTCCTGGGAGACAGTAATGGTGAAGCTGGAGGTGATGTCCTGGGAGACAGTAATGGTGAAGCTGGAGGTGCTGTCCCGGGAGACAGTAATGGTGAAGCTGGAGATTTTGTCCAGGTAGTCGGGAATTATACGCAGGAAGGAATACATATAAATGACCTCATAGGGGACAGGAGCCGTAGTGGGGAAACAAGTGTAGTCAAAGATAAGATAAAACCAATATTGCAAACTAGAAATACCACAGGAAATAGCAAACAAGAGGACTCCACTAGCAATAGTGAGGATATATTACCAAAAACAACTGGTGGGAGCTCCATTGTTGGTGCTAGGGAGGATAGGAATAAGACAGGGAAACATGCACCAACAGGGAATACAGTCACAGAAACCCAAGGCAAACGGAAACCAAGCCTGTGCACATACTATGCACTTGGTATCTGCAGACATGGGAAATCTGGAAAAACAGACGGGACGTGCAACTATGACCACCCTAGAAAATGCCGTGCCCATATGACAACAGGAAAATGCAAGCTCCCTTCCTGTAAGCTTTTTCACCCTGAAATGTGTACCTCTTCAGTACAGGAAAGACTGTGCTATAACTTAAATTGCCAGGCACACCATCTAAAGGGGACAAAAAGATACAAAACATCCAGGCCATGGGAAAACCTGGGTAGCCACAGTCACTCAAGAGGGAGAGGTTTTTTAGTGCCAGGAAGGAAAAAAAACTGGCAGGAAATGGCAGAAATCGTACACCAAATCCAGTCATTCCTGGAGTGGAACCACAGTCGATGGCCTCCACTCCAAACCAACAGATACAGATACTAATGCCGGAAAAAAATCCCCCCCCCCCCAGTACCAACAATACCACCAGTCCGATGACATTCTTCTTGGCAAATATACAGGGTCTAAAGCCAGCAACAAACAACAAAATACCTTTCATCCGTGGACTGCTTGCAGAGGCAAAGGCAATGTTCGCGGCTTTCACTGAGACCCACATAAAGGATCACTTGGACAACGAAATATGGATCCCAGGTTACAACCTATACAGATGTGACAGAGTGAACAGGCAAAAGGGGGGGGGGATTTGGTCTGTACATTGCAGAGTCACTTGTTTGCACAGAACTGCTTAATGCCTCAAATGATGTAGTGGAAGTTTTAGCAGTAAAGGTCGAGAACCAAAACCCAGTCATTGTGGTAGTCTACAAGCCTCCAGATGCAACATCCCAGCAATTCCAGGAACAGCTGTTAAAAATTGACCACTGTCTGGAAAAACTTCCATCTCCTGCACCCAACATCTTGCTCCTGGGGGATTTCAACTTAAGGCACCTAAAATGGAGGAATATAGCAAATAATATTGTTGCAGTAATAACACCAGGAGGCAGCTCTGATGAAAACTCACACTCACACGAGCTTTTAAATCTCTGCACAAAATTCAATTTAAACCAGCAAATAATAGAGCCTACTAGACTGGAGAATACACTAGACCTCATCTTCACTAACAATGATGATCTGATAAGAAATGTCACCATATCAAAAACATACTCAGATCACAACATAATTGAGGTTCAGACATGTATGAGTGGAGCCCCAGAGCGACATAATGAGACTAGTCACGAGGGAGCATTCACCAAATTCAACTTCAATAACAAAAACATAAAGTGGGACCAAGTAAACCAAGTCCTAACCGATATAAGCTGGGAAGATATACTAAGCAACACAGACCCCAACTTATGCCTAGAACAGATTAACTTGGTGGCACTCGATGTATGCACAAGGCTTATTCCTCTAAGAAAAAGGAGGAGTAGATGAAAAATAGAAAGAGACAGGCGCTCCCTTTACAGGCGACGGAAAAGAATAACAGAGCGGCTAAAAGAGGTCA
Source organism: Cherax quadricarinatus (assembly GCF_038502225.1). Classification (NCBI taxonomy): domain Eukaryota; kingdom Metazoa; phylum Arthropoda; class Malacostraca; order Decapoda; family Parastacidae; genus Cherax; species Cherax quadricarinatus. The sequence continues at coordinate 4,617 of NW_027196669.1, read as the reverse complement.
ATATATCTGAAATGCGTAGGGAGACACTGGTCAGGGAAATAGCAAGCATCGAACTTAAGCTAAAGGAATCTTATATGAGTCAGGAATCGCGGGAAGAACTAAAAGCCATAAATGAAATCGAAAGAAACCCAAAGTATTTCTTCTCCTATGCCAAATCAAAGTCGAGAACAACGTCCAGTATTGAGCCCCTACTTAAACAAGATGGGTCCTACACAGATGACAGCAAGGAAATGAGTGAGCTACTCAAGTCCCAATATGACTCAGTTTTTAGCAAGCCGCTAACCAGACAGAGTCGAAGATCAAAATGAATTTTTTATGAGCCACAGAATTTGGTTAACACAAGCCTATCCGATGTTATCCTGACGCCAAATGACTTCGAACAGGCGATAAATGACATGCCCATGCTCTCTGCCCCAGGGCCAACTCATGGAACTCCGTGTTCATCAAGAACTGCAAGAAGCCCCTATCACGAACCTTTTCCATCCTATGCAGAGGGAGCATGGACACGGGGGTCGTCCCACAGTTACTAAAAACAACAGACATAGCCCCACTCCACAAAGGGGGCAGTAAAGCAACAGCAAAGAACTACAGACCGATAGCACTAACATCCCATATCATAAAAATCTTTGAAAGGGTCCTAAGAAGCAAGATCACCACCCATCTAGAAACCCATCAGTTACACAACCCAGGGCAACATGGGTTTAGAACAGGTCGCTCCTGTCTGTCTCAACTATTGGATCACTACGACAAGGTCCTAGATGCACTAGAAGACAAAAAGAATGCAGATGTATTATATACAGACTTTGCAAAAGCCTTCGACAAGTGTGACCATGGCGTAATAGCGCACAAAATGCGTGCTAAAGGAATAACAGGAAAAGTCGGTCGATGGATCTATAATTTCTTCACAAACAGAACACAGAGAGTAGTCGTCAACAGAGTAAAGTCCGAGGCAGCTACGGTGAAAAGCTCTGTTCCACAAGGCACAGTACTCGCTCCCATCTTGTTCCTCATCCTCATATCCGACATAGACAAGGATGTCAGCCACAGCACCGTGTCTTCCTTTGCAGATGACACCCGAATCTGCATGACAGTGTCTTCCAATGCAGACACTGCAAGGCTCCAGGCGGACATCAACCAAATCTTTCAGTGGGCTGCAGAAAACAATATGAAATTCAACGATGAGAAATTTCAATTACTCAGATATGATAAACACGAGGAAATTAAATCTTCATCAGAGTACATTATTATTATAATCAAGGGGGAAGCGCTAAACCCGGAGGATTATACAGCGCCTGGGGGGGGGATGTGGAAGGCATTCAGGCTTAATTCGGGGAACTGGAGCACAGATCCAATTCCCTAAATCAAGAGCCCCTCACCAACATCAAGGAACCTTCCTTGAGGGGCATCAGAGTACAAAACAAATTCTGGCCACAAAATAGAGCGAAACACCAACGTCAAAGACCTGGGAGTGATCATGTCGGAGGATCTCACCTTCAAGGACCATAACATTGTATCAATAGCATCTGCTAGAGAAATGACAGGATGGATAATGAGAACCTTCAAAACTAGGGAGGCCAAGCCCATGATGACACTCTTCAGGTCACTTGTTCTATCTAGGCTGGAATATTACTGCACACTAACAGCACCTTTCAAGGCAGGTGAAATTGCTGACCTAGAAAATGTACAGAGAACCTTCACGGCGCGCATAACGGAGATAAAACACCTCAATTAATGGGAGCGCTTGAGGTTCCTAAACCTGTATTCCCTGGAACGCAGGCGAGAGAGATACATGATTATATACACCTGGAAAATCCTAGAGGAACTAGTACAGAACTTGCACACGAAAACCACTCATTACGAAAGCAAAAGACTTGGCAGACGATGCAACATTGCCCCAATGAAAAGCAGGGGTGTCACTAGCACGTTAAGAGACCATACAATAGGTGTCAGGGGCCCGAGACTGTTCAACTGCCTCCCAGCATACATAAGGGGGATTACCAACAGACCCCTGGCAGTCTTCAAGCTGGCACTGGACAAGCACCTAAAGTCGGTTCCTGATCAGCCGGGCTGTGGCTCGTACGTTGGTTTGCGTGCAGCCAGCAGTAACAGCCTGGTTGATCAGGCTCTGATCCACCAGGCGGCCTGGTCACAGACCGGGTCGCGGGGGCGTTGACCCACGGAACTCTCTCCAGGTAAACTCCAGGCAACTAGTCATAAGTTGGCTTATGATACTCCAATATAGACACTTTGTATTGTGGCAAAACAAAAGCATTCATATTGCTAAACTCACAAATTATGATGTAGTCACTTAGCCTTAATACCATAATCTGTAAGGATTTAATGTTAAGAATTAATCTAAGTCTGCCCGAAATGCCTAGCCATGCTAGGTGTTCTAGTGGCCCCCTCTTTAATTAGTATTTTATAACATGTAAACCACACAATACCCAAAACCTGTAAACCCCACATTATAACCCTTATAGAGAATAAACTTGAATTGAATTGAATTGAAAGTGTGCACCCCAAGCATGCGCAAGGCCACACGGAGGGTAGTCCGTGCAGAGGGTAACGTGGGCACCACAACAGGAAGTGTTCCACCATCTCAGGCTGTGAGGAACACCATGGGCAGTACGGAGAGTCTGTCATCCGAAGGCGGTACAGATGAGCCACCAGTCGCAAGTGCCCAACTCGAAGGCAAGTCAGTGCAACATCCACCGAGTGGTTGGAATGGCGAGCCCAAGGGCAGGGGCCATTAAAAGATCGGACGGAGCCCAATGCCGAAGAAGAGAGGAAGTGTGCCAGGCCCTCCTGCCACTGATCGCGGATTCCCTTCTAAACAGCCGTTGTGAAATCACTGTGGCCCAGGGCAAGAGGGGTAATAATAGGAAGTGTGTGCATGAGAGAGGCCGCTCGATCCACCATTTCATTGTCCCGGATTCCAACATGGGCGGGAACCCACTGAAAGGAGATGCTCCAACCAGGGCTCCACAAGAAGCACAGGAGAGATTGTGTCTGACGAACGAGGACGCGCAGTGACCGTGGACGGGCAGAGCACAAAAATGCCAGGGAGGATTGGGAATCAGAGAAGAGAACCAATGGCTGTGGGGAAATGTGATCTAGGACAAAAGCCAGAGCCTGGTGAATGGCGAAGAGCTCCCCTGCCAGAACAGAATGAGCAGGGTCTAACCGCCAGGTTTGACACAGGGAGACATTAGCGAAGAAGGGCACAGAAGATGTGGAAGGGGGGAGGTCCGTGCCGAGCCATTCATGTAGACGGAGAATGAAGAGCCATATGTAACAGAGCGAAACTCTTCAAAATGAAATGCAACTGAGGGGGGTTCCCTGTTCCTGTAGTGCCAATCACGGTGAATGTACCCCATCAGGTCCAGCCAGGGGGACTCTGGAGAGTGAAGAGGGGAGGGAGTCATCACAAGCGCAGGAAGTGTAAGGCAGGTCAGGGAACGCTGGGTCCTGGCCACAAAGGAAGCTGAACCAAACGTGGGGGGACAGAGGCTGTCTCCCACAACTGTGGAGAGAGGCGGCAGGGGTGAGTACAAGGCAGAGGTGCCATATGATGGAGTCGTAAACAGTTCCTCGCTGTTCTCACCGACGAGAGAGGGACTATCCCCGACTCTGCCTCCAAGGCTGCAATGGGGGTGGAGGGGAATGCCCCCAGCATACTACAGATGGATGAATTCTGGAGGACGTCTAAGCGATGAAGAGAGGAGGAAGAGGCTGAGCCATACACCTCACTCACATAAGTGAGCTTGCTGCGAACCATAGCTATATAGAACCTAGAGAGAAGGTCTCGATCTGCCCCCCACTTGGTGCCAGAGATCCCGCGCATAAGTGCAGTGCAACGTGCACACGAGAGGTGGAGGGCCGCTATGTGTTGCTTCCATATCAAGAATGGTGAATCTAAGGTGACTCCCAACCAACGATGAGAGGAGACCAAATGGATTGGCGTCTGATTCAATGAGACTGATGGAAGAGTGGCGAGCCGGCATCTAGTAAAGTAGAGCTTGGACTTAGTGTCACTAACCTTCAAACCCAAGGTGGCGGCCCATGATGTCATGCATTGTAGGACATGCTGAAGTGATTCCTGTGCTGTCGGCAAAGTTGGGGCACTGCACATAAGGGCCACGCCAACCGCATATACCAGGGTATGCACTCCCTGGATGGAAGGGAGATCCGACAGTAAGACAGAGAAAAGGGGTGGACTAAGAACAGATCCCTGGGGCACTCCCCAGTATACAGGACGGGGTGAGGATAAAGCACCACCCACTGCAACACAAAAGGTCCTCCCTTGCAAAAAGTTGCACATCCAGCAGAGGGGAGCTCCTGTCAGCCCCATGCAGGCCAGCTTGTGTAAAACAATCTCCGTGTGTGTGTGACACAGAATCAAATGTTCTGCATATATCCAAAAATGCAGCCAAAAGGAACTCCCGGCACTCAAATGAGGTGTGCACGAGCTGTGTAAATTGAAGCAAAGGGTCGAGGGTGGATCGACCTTCTCGGAAGCCACTGTGGTTATAAGGCAGGAGGCCATGTTCCTCAGTCCACCACAAGAGATGGGTAGCCACCAGTCGTTCCAGCACCTTACCCAAGCAGGGCAGTAAA